>NC_134833.1:373449-446633 GCF_004210375.1 Tachypleus tridentatus | reverse complement strand
CGTTTAAATATATATGTTACATGACTTAAAATTGGACCAAACGTAGATATTAAAATAAATGTATAACAGTAAGTTCGTTAGAATAGTAAGAATGAAGAATTCTCTGTTCTTGACCTTTACTGTGAAAAAAAACTTTCCCTATGCACCGTGTGACATTTACCTAACTATTTCATGATAGCAACAAAAGAAATAAAATTATACTTCTAAGGATTCATTTGAAGTTTTGCATTATTGAATAATATGTAATATATATTTTTATTAAGAATGTAAAGTAGTAGAAATTGTAGAAGTAATATTAAATACGAATCTAATCACCAGAAAAAAAAAGTATCGTATTCTCAGGTGATCGTTACCACAGAGTTATCAAAACCTGGTTATATCACACCATCACATAAAAACAGACTTAAACAATACGACGCGGTTTTAGTAAAAACGATCGTATTAAACACAAACTATAAGAAATTTAGGGGATAATTCACACGATACAAGGCTTGGCATAGCCAGGTAATTAGGGCGCTCGACTCGTAACCTGAGGGTCGCTGGTTCAAATCTCCGTTGCACCAAACATGTTCACCCTTTCAACCGTAGGGGTGTTATAATGGGTACAGTAAATCCCACTCTTGTTTGGTAAAATAGTAGCCCAATAGTTAGTAGTAGATGATGATGGCTAGCTGCGTTCCCTCTAGTTTTACACTGCTTAAATTAGGGACGGCTACTGTAGACAGCCCTCGTGTACCTTTGAGCAAAATTCAAAAACAAACGCGCGATGCAAACCAAAGTAACACGCGCTCATTGTTGTTGTATTATTTAGTTTTATGCTTATCTGATATCTTGATAAATCTGATACAGCGAAACGTTTGGAAGAAAAATGTTTATTTCTACTTGTGATTGGTTGTATACATATTATCATTTTAAACGGATGAAATTGAACTGTGAAAAATTCTAACCACAAACTATTGTTTAACTTCACACGCATTCGTCCTTCGAATCAGAATTTTACTATTTTTCAACGGGAACTGATTCATGTTAAGAATCTGGTTGTTTCAGGTAAACCGGTTTTTGTTTATACAGTCGGGTAGAATATGCAATATACACGCAGGAGGTTCGGAATAAAAGGCTTAGTAGAGTTAAACTGAGCTGTCTTGGTCTTTACTGTGTTTTATAAAGAAAGAAATTAAACACAGAGTGAAACACAATAAAGTATTCTTCATTTAATTAAAAACACAATTAAAATTAAAAAACAAAAACAATTAAGAAATGACAGTGTCCTTATCAGACTTTTCCGAGCTCTTCAAATCACTATAAGAACTAATATTTTGGATAGATCTCCAAGACTGGTAAAACATGGCATTATAAAATTTACAAAATAACTCTTGCTCAGACTTCAGACAGCCACATCAATTTTACTCATTTCAATTAAAAAATAAGGAAAACATTTGCCTTCATGTATCACCTGACCTACCAGTAGAAATGATAACGGCCACCTTTGACACAGCAAATTCTACTTCACATGATTTCTTTCTGCGAGAACGCACGTGAAATACCATAGGTGAATTAATCTAAACAAATGAGAAAATGTAACTATGTCACTTCCTTCATCAAAGTTCTACATTAAACATACTTATAGTTGCGTGCATGAAAATTTTAAAGAAAATTTAGGTAAACTCCACATTCTGGTGACTAATATCTAGTAGACCTGCACACTCGGACCTAACGACAAAGAAGGTAAAGGCCCAAATGGATAGGATAGGTACACATTTTATTTAAAATTAATTTTGCAACAAAATAATTAGCTGTTTCTTGCTGTTATTGATAGAATAACAAACAGTCAGTATTCTCATTTTGGAAAGTTAACCAATATTCTGCTGTGAGGCCTAGAAATGCTCTCAGTGGGCCTTTGCCTACTACATCAGATAAAGTGGTTTCTACCTTGGTACATTACCTTATGTAATACTACAGAGAAGTGTTAAAGATAAGAGTTTACTGGTACCTTATTGGTTGATCAGGATTGGTGTAGTTAACTCTTCCAGTTCTACAAGATATACCAATCTGTAACAACCAACCTTTATTATTGTTTCTTGTTCTTATTCTCAAACCCAATGAACATCAAAACTTGACCTAATTTCTATCATTCTCTTGGTTCTACAATGTCATTATTCTCAGCAACAAATTATTTCTTTACTATGAAGTCTACTACTAGGGTCTTATTTATAATTGTCCTACATCTTTGGTTCCAATTTCTAGGTTGGAAGGATCTCGATAACAGAAGAGGAAGAGATGAACTGAGAAGACTTGAAGATCTCTTTCATCAAGTCATCAACTCTCGACCTTCTAATACAGCTGAAATGAAAGGTGGTTTCATATTTATTGAAGACAATATTTTATCGAGTTTGTATCACTTACACAATGAAAAACACAAACACTCATGAAGCTAATAACTTTAGCACTTTCTCTGGCTAATCCGAAATAGAAATATAGATTAATTTGATAGAAATGTAAAAAATATATAAAGAAAAAGAACATCTACGACTTTAGAACTAAAATATGTGAAGCAAAAATGTATCACTAATTATATATTAAGTTTGTAGCACCTCGACAACATAAGTTGAAACTACGTAGTTTTGTTGAGTTAAACTATAAAAAACCTCAACACTTGTTGCTGTTTGAAAACGTTTTCTTGTGTGGAGAACATTGCATGTGACTCTCACCAAAATGATACATATACATCTTACCTGTGTAGGGGACAAGTAATACGACTGTTATTAAAATGACACATATACATGTTACCTGTGTGGGGGACAAGTAACACGACTGTTATCAAAATGACACATATACATCTTACCTGTGTGGGGGACAAGTAACACGACTGTTATTTAAATGACACATATACATCTTACCTGTGTAGGGGACAAGTAACACGACTGTTATCAAAATGACACATATACATCTTACCTGTGTAGGGGACAAGTAACACTGACTGTTATCAAAATGACACATATACATCTTACCTGTGTGGGGACAAGTAACACTGTTATTTAAATGACACATATACATCTTACCTGTGTAGGGGACAAGTAACACGACTGTTATCTAAATGACACATATACATCTTACCTGTGTGGGGGACAAATAATACGACTGTTATTTAAATGACACATATACATCTTACCTGTGTGGGGACAAGTAATACGACTGTTATTAAAATGACACATATACATGTTACCTGTGTGGGGACAAGTAACACGACTGTTATCAAAATGACACATATACATCTTACCTGTGTGGGGACAAGTAACGACTGTTATTAAATGACACATATACATCTTACCTGTGTAGGGGACAAGTAACACGACTGTTATCAAAATGACACATATACATCTTACCTGTGTAGGGGACAAGTAACACGACTGTTATCAAAATGACACATATACATCTTACCTGTGTAGAGGACAAGTAACACGACTGTTATTAAAATGACACTTATACATCTTACCTGTGTAGGGACAAGTAATACACTGTTATCAAAATGACACATATACATCTTACCTGTTATGTTAAAACACATACATCTTACCTGACACTTATACATCTTACCTGTGTAGGGACAAGTAATACGACTGTTATTAAAATGACACATATACATCTTGGTTGTTGATAATTGTTGTTTGTTTTTGATAGTAATAGATTGTTATTGATAGTTATCGATTGCCACTGTTAGTTATTGTTAATTGTTGATAGTTCTTCATCCTTATTGATATTAGTTGTTAGTTATTGATAATTGTTGATAGTTATTGATAATTGTTGATTGTTGTTGATAGTAATAGATGATTTTTGGTGGGAGGTTATCGGAAACTTCAAAATGGTGGCATTTTTGATGGGTCTCCAATGAGGCTCTACCAAGTTTCCCTGTTATCTTTGCTTTTAGGACAGCAGGGACACCACAACACACTACAACAAGAGGCACTGGTCACAATTAACTGAGCTCTTTTTGGGGAGTTAGAACGTCAAGTGTGAGTCACAAGTGGACCTCCAGAAGGTGTTGTTATCACCATTGCACAAAAAGTTGGGTCTTATGAAACAGTTTGTCACAGTTATTGACATGGAGTCTGAAGCCTTAAAGTACCTTCAAGACTTCTTACCTGAGCTGTCTGTGGCAAAAGTCAAAGTTGGTGTCTTCGTTGAACCACAAATAAAGAAGCTCCTGGAGTGCACAGAATTCCTCAAGAAGCTCAGTAGTAACGGAAAAAACTTGGGGCAGTTTGTCGCAGTGGTTCGGGGCTTCTTGGGCAATCACAAGGCCGGAAATTATGTGGAACTGGTTGAGGCTCTGGTGAAGAACTACGGTAAAATGGGCTGCAGGATATCCTTGAAAGTCCATATCTTTTAGGCTCATTTTGATAAATTCAAGGAAAACATGGGATCATACTCAGAGGAGCAAGGTGAGCGCTTCCACCAAGATATACTGGACTTTGAACGTCGCTACCAAGGAGCGTATGACGATAACATGATGGGAGACTATATTTGGGGCTGATACGTAAAGTGGTTTGCATTACAATCGCAAATCTCAAAAGTACTCACTTCTAAACATTTTTGTATAATTTAGTATAAATACATGTGAATCTTGATTCATATGTTGTTTTATTCAGGCCTTATGAAAATGTGCAAATTCGCCCGTATTTACATAGAAAATAAGTTAATTTCTAAATTTCATTATCCAGGTCACAAAAGCAAAGTTTGAAGGGAACTATGGCCATTTTCTGTACTTTTACAACATAAGCAATTAAGAAATAACACATACTATCCAGGAACAAAATTTGTGTTACGTAGTGTAATTGTTGATAATTATTGATAGTTGTTGATACTTTTATTAATTAATTGAATGAATATAATGATTTACTACACGTACAATCTATACTTTAAGACGAAGTTTTGAGTGACATTCGTATTAATACTTTAGATCTTTTGACATGAAGTAACATTATGTTTAGGCACAACATGTTACCCTTTGGTCCATCTTGGTTTTCCCATCCTTTGAGCTAAACTAAAAAAATAATTTACATTTTAATTTTTCCTGGGGAGATACATTTACTTAACAAAAGACTCAACTTCACAATTGCATCTCTGTGCATCCTAACCTTTGAAATTAAAGCATGTTTAGAAAACCTAGAAAAATACTTGTGATACTTTCCACAGAAAACAAAAAAACAACTGAAAACAAAGAATAGAAATAAGACAATTTCGACAATTTTATTGACATCCAACAGCTAAACGTCCCAGGAAAAACTAAAAATTTATATTTTCCAGAAACACCTAAAAACATCTTAAACGATTTTTTCAAAGAATTTTCTCACAAAACTATCAATATAATTTCACAAAACAGAATACTAAAAAATAATCTTACAAAATACATTAATTTTGTAAAAACCTAAAACATGACAAAAATATTAAAATTCTAAAGCAGATAAAGGTAACGCTATAGTCATAATGAACACGAATGAATACATCCAAAAAATGAAGAACATCCTGTCAGACACTAACAAATTTAAACAAATACACACAAATCTAACAAAGACACACGAAACACAACTAAACAAAATACTAGTAAAAATGAAAAAGCCAACACAATTTCACAAACACTTTATTCCCACCTACATAAGACCGACTTACGCATACCACAAATATACGGCATCCCCAAACCTCATAAACCAGATTGTCCATTACGACCAATAATGTCCACATATGAATCATTTAATTATAATATTGGTAAATACATAGTATGGGCATTCTTCAAATATGTAACATGAGCCAGTTAATTCATCAAAGACTCTTTTAATTTCAAGTCTAATCTAAATCAACTTAATCATAAAGCCTTAATGGCCAGTTTCGATGTCATATTCCTCTTTGCAGAAGGCCCAACCACTGAAGCCTGCAAGATAGTTTAGAACTCTATATCCGAGACCCTAACCCATCAATAGACATTCCCAGAAACCAATTACCAACCCTCATAGAATTTACCACGATGAAGACAAGCTTCATGTTCAACAACCACAACTATATACAAACAAATGGCCTAAGCATGGGCAACCCAGTATCACCAGTTCTAGCCAATATTTTTATGACACAAGTTGAAACACAAGCAATTAACACAGCATTACATACACCACTATACTGGTACAGATGTGTAGACGACGCGATTGCGGTATTCAGATCCACAGAACACACACTTAATTTTTTCAATCACATTAACTCTATACATCCCAACATTAACTTTACATGTAAACAAGAAGAAAGCAATCAAATATCATTTCTTAACCTCAAAATTAAAAGAACCAACACACAATTTAAAACAGAAATCCACCGAAAAATCACCCATACTGGACTATACATTCCTTGGGACTCAGCACATGAAACAAAACAAAAACTCAACATACTAAGAAACCAAATAAACACAGCCATAAAACTATGCTTACCAGATAAAATTAACGATGAATTAGACAAAATAAAACAATACTTCATCAACATCAATAAGTTTCCTCCACAAACCGTAGAAAACATTATAAGCACACGCATAGACATAAAGCAAAATCAACCAACAAAGTAAATATATCCACGAATTAAAAAAAACGAAACCGTATACTGCTGCACACCATATATTCCTGACATCAGCAGAAAAATAACCAACATTTGGCAAAAACTAATAACAAAATATGACATTACAGTTAATACCAAATTTATTCAAAAACCAGGCACCAAACTGAGGTCTATACTATGTAAAAACTACACTGACAAACACCACACCAACATTATTTAGAAAATACAATGTGATAACTGCCACGACTTATTGAAGAAACAAGTAGAAAATGGAAACCAGATTTAAAGAACATAAAGTCACCTTCACACGTTTTCGAACACTGCAAATCAAATAAACACAACATAAACATAGAAAACACTCAAATACCAAATAAAGAAACAAACATAAACAAACTCAAAATTAAATAAACCTTACTTATACAACAACTCAAGTCAAAATAAACCAATACAAAGGAACCCCATTATATCTATATTGATAAATATGTCTAAGCACACCCTCTACATTCATACACTCAATTACACAACCGCCTTCAAACATGTGGTCAGCTACCGGTCAGTAATCTTTTCTTTCTTTGTGAACCTGACGATGACCGAAGAAGATCGAAACGTTGTTCGCTCCTCTACTAGTGCCTTCTCTACCCATACCAATCGTTTATAAATATATAGTTTTTTCTAGAAGTGGGTTTTTTTCTCATCATCACAGATTCATGCATCTGTTGAGGTTTCTTTCACACTCATTAAAATTTATTGCCTCCACAACATCTGAAGTCAACCCATTCAATATGCCAACCACTCTATATGAGAGGTAAAATTGATTTAACTGAAGATGACTTCTTCCTGCCTAAATCCAGATATGTGTTATTTAGTTCTATAATTTTCACTGTTGTGTATGAGAAAAGTTGATATATTAACATTGTCGATTTCTTCTACAATATTAAGCACTTCAATTAGATCCTCCTAACTTTCTTTTTTCAAGAGAAAATAGTTTTAATTATAGATTTTAATCTCTCTTCATATGACAACCCCTCCATCACAGACTCCATTGTAGTAACCCTTCTCAGTACCTCTTCCAACATTTCAATGTCTTTCTTTAGAAGTCCAACACTGAAAACCATATTCCAAATCTGGCCTAACCAGTGACCCGTACTAGGAAGTTGTAACATCTTAAGATTTGTATTTAGTATTTTTTATATGCACTAGGTTTGTAATTCTATATTCATATAATTTATGTTCCTATGCCATTCATCTTATCTTTCTGTACACTTGCAGTACTTACTTTTGTGACACACGAATATAGAAACGAATTTCATAACATCGATCTGTTTTCCTATTAGTCACGACGGGATCACGTGATAACTCTTACCAACACCGTCGCCAGGTAAAGAAAAGTTTTAAAAATCTGTTTGCTTCAACTCCAAACTTTCAAAAAAAACATGACAAGGTAAGATTTCCACTTTTATCTTACGTGACAATTAAAGTTTCGAGCGAAATAAATAAAGTGAAAAGTGTTAAAAGTACATAATAAGAAATAACTATCGACATTGTAAAAATCTTCGACGCTGAGATCCGTAGATTTGACATTGTTTGGAACTTCTGATTAGTGTTGGTCACATTTCAGTTCTGCTGTTTCACAAACAGTTAAAAGTTATGATATAATTTAGTGTTAGCGCACTACCCTCAAGGTGGGCGACTGTCTAGGGCTCTAGGACGACAATGTAAGTAAGACACCATCAGTAAGTTTTAATCCCAGTGTTTGTTACTTTTTGTTTTGGTATAAATACGGGTGTGCTTTTCATCCTAAAATAACTTTTCTTCAATATTCAAATTGTTAAAAATTCTTAAATAGATGATCAGTTAATCACATTCACGTCTTCAGTTAATGATATACACATCTTTAGTCAATTGTGCATATCTTCAGTTAACAATATACACATCTTCAGTCAATGGTACACAAATTTTTAGTCAATTTGCACATCTTCAGTTAATGATATACACGTCTTCTGTTATGATATACACATGTATCTTCTTAACTGACTTTTCAAGGTCGTAGCAAATGCATGGTTTTTAACGACCAGAACTTTTATGTTTTGTAAGATGATGATTTTATTTGTTTAATACATCAGGGGAGTGTACCTTGCGTGCATTTTCTATCATGACGATAGAATCTTGGTGACAACTGAAGAAACGGTTCCCATCCTGGAAGTGGATGATTCTCATCCTCCGTCTCTCCACACGGACTTTCATTGGTTCATGAAGGTAAGTAAACTGAACTAATCTTTCCACACGGACTTTCATTGGTTGATGAAGATAAGTAAACTGAACTAATCTTTCCACACGGACTCTCATTGGTTGATGAAGGTAAGTAAACTGAACTAATCTTTCCACACGGACTCTCATTGGTTGATGAAGGTAAGTAAACTGAACTAATCTTTCCACATGGACTCTCATTGGTTGATGAAGGTAAGTAAACTGAACTAATCTTTCCACATAGACTTTCATTGGTTGATGAAGATAAGTAAACTGAACTAATCTTTCCACATAGACTTTCATTGGTTGATGAAGGTAAGTAAACTGAACTAATCTTTCCACATAGACTTTCATTGGTTGATGAAGGTAAGTAAACTGAACTAATCTCACCACACTAATCTTTCCACATAGACTTTCATTGGTTGATGAAGGTAAGTAAACTGAACTAATCTTTCCACATAGACTTTCATTGGTTGATGAAGATAAGTAAACTGAACTAATCTCACCACACGTACTTTCATTGGTTAATGAAAGTAAGTAAAACAAATATGGATGCTGTAAAAATAAAGTAATACAGAAAACTTCAATTCAGAACAGGTATTTTCTATCAGAATCAACAGACCTGACAAGAAGAACAGGAGTTAGTAACTACTAAAACACTAGTAAACAAAGGGTGTAAATAAAACCTAGAAACAAAGTTCACATATCTAAAGTTAAAGTTATTAAGATTCTGTACTGTAAAACAAGTTCAGCTATAGAGAGCTCTTTTAGTTAGATCTGTTACGTTTGTTGTTTGTTGTTAGAATCAAGTAACAAGACAGTTGTCAGTTTGTTGTTAGAGTCAAATAACAAGAAAGCTGTCAGTTTGTTGTTAGAGTCAAGTAACAAGAAAGTTGTCAGTTTGTTGTTAGAGTCAAATAACAAGAAAGTTGTCAGTTTGTTGTTAGAGTCAAATAACAAGAAAGTTTTTAGTTTGTTGTTAAACTCAAGTAACAAGACAGTTGTTAGTTTGTTGTTAGAGTCAAGTAACAAGACAGTTGTTTGTTGTTAAAGTCAAGTAACAAGACAGTTGTCAGTTTGTTGTTAGAGTCAAGTAACAAGAAAGCTGTCAGTTTGTTGTTAGAGTCAAGTAACAAGAAAGTTGTCAGTTTGTTGTTAGAGTCAAATAACAAGAAAGTTTTTAGTTTGTTGTTAAACTCAAGTAACAAGACAGTTGTTAGTTTGTTGTTAGAGTCAAGTAACAAGACAGTTGTTTGTTGTTAAAGTCAAGTAACAAGACAGTTGTCAGTTTGTTGTTAGAGTCAAGTAACAAGAAAGTTGTTAGTTTGTTGTTAGAGTCAAGTAACAAGACAGTTGTCAGTTTGTTGTTAGAGTCAAGTAACAAGAAAGTTTTTAGTTTGTTGTTAAACTCAAGTAACAAGACAGTTGTTAGTTTGTTGTTAGAGTCAAGTAACAAGAAAGTTTTAGTTTGTTGTTAAACTCAAGTAACAAGATAGTTGTTAGTTTGTTGTTAGAGTCAAGTAACAAGACAGTTGTTAGTTTGTTGTTAGAGTCAAGTAACAAGACAGTTGTTAGTTTGTTGTTAGAGTCAAGTAACAAGACAGTTGTCAGTTTGTTGTTAGAGTCAAGTAACAAGAAAGTTGTCACTTTGTTATTAGGGTTAAGCAACAAATAGAAGTAATAGTTGTACCACAAATAAAGAGTTAAGTCAGTTTCTTATAATAACGGAAGTTTTTGGTTCGAGTTAAACTACGGACTTCAGATCAGTTGTGCAATTTCTCTGTAACCTCAGGTTGCGTGCACATGGAAAGACGTGAAGGCCTTACGACATGATATGGAGAGAGTCACAGCGTTTCCACTCTCCACTTCCGGCGGAAGTTACTTCAAGCTACTGAGCAGATGCAGGTAAGTAGGTGGTCACCAGTGTTTAGCTTCTCACATCTTCCCGTCTTACACGTGTAACTGGTGATACGTCAGGGATCATTTGCAAAACACATATTTTGTAATTTACAATTCATTGTTCTATTATTTGTTTGTTTGTGCTACTGTCATTGAGTTATATCTGGGAACTTTATCTCACAGCAATAAATCTGGAGAAATCGGAGAACCATATTAATGTCTTTTGTTCGTCACAGAGAACCCATGTGTAAATAAGATATTAACAGTATGTCTAACTGACGCCGCTAATGACTTATTCAGCAATTAAATAATGTAAGATACAATTATCTTTGTTATAAACTAATAGTAGTAACTCCACATCTGTTATAAGTGTAGTAAGTAAAATACAACTAAAAACATCATACATGGACTTGTCTTCCAGTGGAGGCTTAGCTGTACAATCATTGAATTTCTAGCTAAGCTACTGTAAGGGCCTAAGATTTAGGACAGTGTTTTTTCTTTCCATTCAACTTAGGCTTAGCTATGCGATCTTCGAACCATATTTCAATCTATATATCTAGGCTGCCTTAGGGACCTGCGACTTAGGACAGCTATTTTACAAACCATTTAAAGACTCTGAAGGAACCCTCGTGATAACCACCGTTAAATATGTGAGTGACCCCAAAAGTCAGAAGAGCTTGTCAGTGCGGTGGCTCCCCCTGGCGAAACTTGATCGTAAATTTTCATCCAACAACGCCAGTGATGACGGTGAAACACCTCCTGCCGACGACTTGTTACTGTCGTCACTTCAGGTACTTTGTGGCGAGAATGAACTTTCTACGTACTTGTAATAAAATGTCAAATAATATCGACTTTTTCCGAGCTATTTAAAGACTAGCTTTGGGTTACGCCTCGCTTATTAACAATACTTCTTGAAGTACTGAATTAAAATGAGAATTTAACGCTACATCTATTTAAAACCCATTGTACTCTGGTGCATGCAACAATATATTTGACTTTGAGATCTAACACTGAAAATCTAATCTTGTTTTTGTTTCGTTTAATATATTTTAGGTTCTTTATAACTTTTCAGGTGATAATCAATTACAATCATGTCAGTTTTCGTCGTTTGTCACGTGGACTGTATCTTGGATACGTGAAATTGAAGAGTTCAGTTGACGTTATCCGCGTGTTCGTGCCGTGGAAAGTTCCAAATGTTCTACCTTTTTGCCGGATTAGGGATAACCCGCACGTGACTAAGTATGTTTATAATATTATAGAATCTCGTAATTGAAACTGCAGCTGAGCCACAACCAAGACTTTCTTCATAAAGTCATACATCCTTTTAGAAAACTTATCTTTCTCGTTTTAAGTTCAGATGTTATCACGTGAAGTGGAAATATTCATTCTCCCATTGTTCACTATCTATTCTACAATTTACCATATAAACAGTGATTTTCTTATGTAACTGAAGTGTAAGATACACAAAGTTAGAAAGATTTTTGAGGTAGATGCTATTATATATTATGGATACTGTAATTTTAACTACTGTCTCTTATGATGCTCCCGCTAGTACAGCGGTATGTCTCCGGATTTACAACGCTAAAATCAGGGGTTCGAGTCCCCTCGGTGGGCTCAGCAGATAGCCTGATGTGGCTTTGCTTTAAGAAAACACACACACACACTCTTATGATACACATATTATAATCCCAAACTGATCTCTTGTGTTGTAGATACTTTGATACTAACCCTAATCTTTTGTGATGTGGATATTATAATCGTAACATCACCTATTGAGTTAAAGATAATATAATTATCAACAATTATCAGTAACTATCAACAAGTATCACCTCTTGGGATATAGATAATATAAACATAACCTTGATCTCTTTTAGGTTAAAGCTATTTGTTACGTATTATAATTTATTTATCTCGGACGAGTCTCCGATTTGTAATGTTACGTTGTGACGTCTGACGATTTCAAATAACAACAGCTGGAAATTTTAATTTATAAGTTAATTTAGTGTCGAGAGGTATCAGATTTATGATATTTTCCAAAAAGACTGGTACACACAGTTTTCTTTCTCAACACAAATATATTTTAATATACAAACAACAATATAATTTACAATAACAGTTATTATTTGTAATTTATATATAAAAGTTTTACAAAATTACAAACTATAATGAATCTTCTATCTGGTCTGGAACTGAATGTTTTATCGACGGTTCAGGTCTACGACGAGTGAATTAATTCTCAGTTGATATTGTTACATCTCGCTTAAGCTAAATAGCTGTCTATTCTTGACTGGACTCGCGCCGCTTACAAGCTAACTTTCTACCGACGACGATATTTAATGTCCTTGTAGAAATACTAACGTCCGAAATTAATCTACTGAAGTTAAACAGTTTGTAATGTTCGAAAGGTATAAACGTTAATCACAATCATAGCATCTTAGATTTATAGTATACTGACTGTAACAGACCAGTAATATAAAATTCTCTCTTGGGACGTCGATTTATTAACTTCAGGCGAAGTTCTCTAGAGTCCAGTTGGTAATAATACTGGCAATCACTAGTATTTTACATAAATTGTACATTCTTACGCTCAAGAATCTTCTACAGATTTAGAGAAAAGGCGGGATTACACATTTAATAATATAAGTTACATACATTTCTGAATATATATTAAACTGAAACAAACATAGGTATTAAAATAATATTAAATCCGTAACATATTACATTTATAGTGACACAAATTCAAAACGTTCAGATGAAGCCGTGTGTCTGTATATCGTCTGTTATTGTGAATCTGGCTTAATTAAAAAATATTTACATTGTAGGTGGCACTGTTATGCACATATTACTTTTCATATGGTTGTAAATGTTACAGTGATTCATAGTAATTGATTTAATGGTTTTATTTAGTAAATTCTTAATTACTGATTATTGAGTAAATGTAATTCTATTGTTTCCAGTTTCAGTAATGACGTAACGAGAGAATGGCTTTTCACTTTACTTCACCCTCGCCAACATAATCAAATCATATACACTTTATTCGATATCTTCAGTGGCTTACGGTAAATCTGAGGGGCCCCACACTGCTAAAAACCGGATTTTGATACTAGTGGTGGACACAACACCGATAGCCCCTTGTGTAGTTTTAAGATTAATAATCAAACAAATATAATATCTAATAACGTTTGAGTACTTTGTGTTTTATCAATAAAGAATGTAGGAAAAGCATGTCAGTTTATCATCGACGAATATTAACATTCACTTATGTTTGTTTTCAGTATAGCTGTTGTTCAGGTGATTAGTGGGACTTTTAAGCTGTTTAAATTCTGTTTGTTTTCTCTTTATGAAATATTGGATGAATTTACGTTTCTGTTTTTTTATTCAGAGAGGAATGGGTGTGGATGCAATTTTAGCATCTGCTGAAAACTCCGAAGTCCCCACAACAGCCCAACTACAGTTTCAAAAGCTTTTGGCAGCTGCAGTTAAAAACCTCTGTTGCCAGTACAACATTCCATCTGACCAGATTAACACTCATAGGTACGTCGATGAAATTGGTTTACCTTGTTAACAAGTCCTAATTATAGGATATTAAGAACAGCGCAACAGGTCACGGACACAACAGGGATTTAATACATTTTATAATTACCACAAGAACGAGGGTTACAGCAATTTGAATAAGGAAATAAGTGTTTAAACTGACTTTTTACATTTTGGTTTATATTAGCGTTTACAGAGTTTATTGTGGAAAAAAAAACTGCACATTTCTCTTCTATATGTGTCTTAGTCTGATTACTGGCTAGTCACCTTGTGTGTGTATATAGTCACATATTATTTCATAGAGCAAAGATTTTCCTACTTTTTATGTAGTTTCTTAATATGATAGGCCTAATTCTAATATGTTATGACGAACATAATTAGATATTTTGAATATGCTACGTAACAAACAGAAATCACAAACATTGTTAAAATACATTTATTGTTATAAGCTGCTCTTGACATCAACAGTAGAAACTGATGACTTCGTTATATGCTACGTAACAAACAGAAATCAGAAACATTGTTAAAATACATTTATTGTTATAAGCTGCTCTTGACATCAGCAGTAGAAACTGATGACTTCGTTATATGAACTAAGATTTTTTTGTTCTAAACAACAGATTCATAAAATACTTTTTTTCCAAGTGAAGCTTAAAACTTTTAATTGTAATTCAGCAGAAACTGTAAGATATTATATTTTAATCTCTTCAAGAATCTACAATCTGGAAGTGATTGAGCTGAGTCCAGACGTTTCATTTTTACTAATGATTCCACCGGCAGACTTCGTGTGTTCTGTTCCTGGCCAAACAGACGACTTCTTATCTCGTGCTGACTGTATTCCTCTACCTGTTCAAATCTTTGAAATGGGTAAGTGTTAAGGTTTGACTGTGGACTTGTCTTAACACTAATGTCAGGAATTGTTATACATAATTTCTTTCCTCTAAGCTCTAAGTTAAGTGACTTATTTTCCTGCTTTATTTGTTTAATTCTTCGTTGGTGACTTCGTGATTTATTCTTCCCTAAAATATAAAGCAACATCCTGCCATTTTTATAAAATGTAAATACATTTATTTTTTCCTAATTCATTTTTTCGTTGGTTAATGGTATATATTTTAACAGTACACATGATGACATACAATTCCATCTTCATCTCCCGGTACTCTCGACTTTCCGCCATATTGGAATTGGACACCATGCTTGCCCAGCATGCCCAGCGAGAGGTACAGTGCTCTGGATCATTTTACTTGCAACTGTTAAAAATTTATTATTTATTAGTATTTCATTATTTTCTAAAATATTCGTACTTTACCATTTCCTTATGAAATTATATTTGAGACGAATCTGGATCTTTGCCTTCTGTTCATTGATTGGATGTTTGAGATAATCACATGATGTACTGAATATTTGTGTCTCTATCTCATTGGTCTTTGCCTCAGATTCCCACCAGACTTAGTGTTTAATTACCAGAGAAGTAAAAAAATGGTCAAATTATTTACCGATTAGCAAAGTCTTGGGTTTTAATTCTGCCCTATCTTAATGTTTTGATGTCTTGAAGAGATTTTAAGACGACCATTAAATCCTTTAAGGTGAGCAAAACATATTTATTGGAAAAATCATTATTTGGTGTTTTATGTTATCTTTGAGATTTTAAGTAAGGTCATTTAAGTCCAAGTGTTCTAGTGGGGAAAACATAAACATTCAAAGTGTTAATGTTTAATAACGTCTTTTCGACACGAGAAATGTAACTCGCCTGTTTATTCTTCTTTGTATCGCAGGCATTCTCGGCAACTGAAGTTAGTTCAGCGAAAGACCGACTGAATCAGTTACAGGAACTTCAAACCCAAGTAGACAACACTTGGAGAGCCATGCGGTGGGTCATAGACGTGCTAACGTTCGCTAGAGATAAGCAGACCAACGGTGGCGTTTTGTTGGGTCACATCTGGCTCGAAGATTCGGGGTCCCCTTCTCCACAGTCTTCCCCTCATCAGTCTCCGATTCAAGAACTCTTCAGATGTAAAAGGGAAAACTGCACACTGTACTCAGAAGATACAATAAGTGAACACTCTTTAAAGGTGACAACATCATCAAATTATTTAGCCCTACAGACCTCAGAATGTCATTATAAAGAGATTCGTCGAAGTGTGTCCACCTCTCACCTGCTGAAAAATAACCAAAGATGGAGGTTAGCTCCGAACAATTCGACGACCGCGGATTTTCCAAAGAATAACAGTATTAATCTAAGTACGAGCACCGTTGAACTAGAACCTGAAGAACCCAAACTCACAATAACTTCCAATCCCGGTTCGTTGCAAAGCGAAAATATGAATGAAGATGATGAAAGTGAACAGAAGCAAAAATGGTTAATCGATTGCACCGCGTTTGCCAGTAATGGTAGCATGCGTAGTAGTATAACTGACAGTATTAGGTCGTTATCATCTCATGAGACGGATGGTGCTGAGGTAGATGACGAAAGAGTAGAGACTCAATATTGCCAATACATCAGTCATGCAAGCGAAGACGAAACGTCGGACGGTGATTTCTTCAGCAGGCTGTCTTTGCCTTCTTCGTCATCCGGCTGCGATCCACAACCAGACATCTTGCGAATTTACACAGCATACAAAAGTGGTTTATACAGTGGCACAAGCGTAAAATTACATGTCTCACCGCATACCACCGCCAGAGAAATAGTCAACCTTGTAGTGAAGCAACTTAATATGGCCATCGTTCTGAAAGGTGTAAAAGGTCCTATTTATGGCACAGAACAACTAAAAGACTTTTGTCTTACTGCGTTACTTGACACAAAGGAGCGCTGTTTAAGCGATGAATTCAAACCACTCAGCCTACAGAATCCGTGGACCAGAGGAAAGCTCTTCGTTCGTTTAAAAAGTGACATTAAGGACATTTCGAAACAATAAGAACACAAACAAACTTTTCACAGCCCGTCAGTTATAGTTCTTAATATATCGATGTAATGTGTGTATATATATACGTGTGTGTGTTTGTGTCTGTGATTCATCATGCGTGTTCTAGCAATATTTTCATTCAAGTTAAACTTTAATTACCCCTCATTTGTCCACGTGCCTTTGTCGGATACAGTATCTAAGATATTTTCTTAAATGTTCTCTTGACATTTTACTTTCAATAACAGTAGTACGTATAAATAAACCTCGCATCATTAATTGGTTGTTTTAAGAAAAAAAAATGTACGCTATGAAAGATGTCTAGACTGGATTCTATGTGGAAAAGTACAATATATGCTTACACTTCAAGAATATATACATTTTTATGCCGCCAACCCACCCCCCACAAATCGAAATTTGTCGTGTACGCATTGATGCGTGTGTGTGTGTGAATATACTTATTTTTCTTATTTCACATGAATTTACGAGATTATATTTATTGCCTGTAGCCCTAACTTGAATATCATCACATTAGTATTGTGTGTTACCATATTTTTATACCACTTTCTTTGAAGGTTAAGTGTCACTTTAAGGTTATAGACGTTGTGTGTTTAAAACATTCTTGATATAACTTACTGTTGAACTCACTACGGAAATCTAAAATATTGTTAAAATAAGCGACTGTTTAACACACTACGGAAATATAAAACATTGTTGGAATAAGTGACTGTTTAACATACTTCGGAAACGTAAAATATTGTTAAAATAAGAGACTGTTGAAGGCACTTCGGAAATCTAAAATATTGTTAAAATAAGCGACTGTTTAATACACTACGTAAATATAAAACATCGTTGGAATAAGTGACTGTTTAACACACTACGGAAATCTAAAATATTGTTAAAATAAGTGACTGTTGAACACACTACGGAAATCTAAAATATTGTTAAAATAAGCGACTGTTTAACACACTACGGAAATCTAAAATATTGTTAAAATAAGCGACTGTTTAATACACTACGTAAATATAAAACATTGTTGGAATAAGTGACTGTTTAACACACTACGGAAATCTAAAATATTGTTAAAATAAGTGACTGTTGAACACACTACGGAAATCTAAAATATTGTTAAAATAAGCGACTGTTTAACACACTACGGAAATCTAAAATATTGTTAAAATAAGTGACTGTTGAACACACTACGGAACTCTATTGTTAAAATAAGTAACTGTTGAACACACTACGGAAATCTAAAACATTGTTAGAATAAGCGACCGTTTAACACACTACGGAAATCTAAAACATTGTTAGAATAAGCGACTGTTTAATACACTACGGAAATCTAAAATATTGTTAAAATAAGTGACTGTTGAACACACTACGGAAATCTAAAATATTGTTAAAATAAGCGAGTGTTTAATACACTACGAAAATATAAAATATTGTTGGAATAAGCGACTGTTTAATACACTACGGAAATCTAAAATATTGTTAAAATAAGTGACTGTTGAACACACTACGGAAATCTAAAATATTGTTAAAATAAGCGAGTGTTTAATACACTACGGAAATATAAAATATTGTTGGAATAAGCGACTGTTTAACACACTGCGGAAACCACTGTGCTGTTATGTACATATCTAATATATATATATATCATGATATATATACACTTATTCGAAAATGGCTTTCATAAACTGCCAGTTCGTAGTTTATATTGAAAAGTAGGGTTAGACGTTATTAATTACACTTCATTCGTCAGTATGAAATTCTTCTTTGTTAAAATATGCTAATCATGTTATACCAAATGTTGAATATTTGGAGGTTATTTAGGGTTCATTTGGATAAAAAATGTAGGTCTCCCTGTTCTCATCAGCCCCACCCCTAGAGTGGGTTGACGTTTAGTAGCCTTATGACACTCGTAGTACGTAATTTATAGATGTACATATTTAAGTGAAGGTTATTATAATTGTGTATTCTTACCAGACGATACGAGTTAAGTAAAACTACGTCAGCTACTGTACATAACGCTTTAGCAGCTGATGCATCTGTAATTGTCAAGTAATAAAACATGACACATGTATGCGTACTGTTTTTCGTGAACTTTTATATGTCAAGATGGCCAAGTTTGGAAGCATCATTAACAAAACTCCAATCCCAAAATATTTCGAGTAGTTCAACGGTAATCAGTAAAATATGTGTACAATGTGTTAACTGCTAGCAGAGTTTTTAAAAGTTTTGTTAATTACAAAGCTACACAATGAGCTACCTGTTAAGCCTAAAGCTATACAATTGGTCGTTTGTGAAGTCTAATGCTACACAGCTGTTTGTGAAGTTTTAAGTTACATAGTTGGCTGTTTGTGAAGTCTAAAGCTACACGATGGATTGTCTGTAAAGTCTGAAGCTGGTTATCTGTTAAGCAAGTCTTAAGGCTTATCCTGAGCTATTGGGAGGGTGAAACTAAAAAATTGAAAAGTTACCATTTGATTATATGGAATCAAACTTTAAAATGACCTTACCAGACTCCTTATACAGATATAAATACGAGGTCTGTTCAAAAAATACGCGGACTGACGTCATAAAACAAAATGTACTTCATTTAGAAGTTACAGGTCTGGGACCCCTTCAAAAGTACTCCCCTCCCCAACGCACACACTTATCCCAACGGTGTTTCCACTTGTTGAAACAGTCCTGGTACGCTTCTTTTGTAATGTCCTCCAGCTCCTTCGTCGCATTTGCCTTAATCTCGGGAATCGTCTCAAATATTCTTCCTTTCAAGGGTCTTTTGAGTTTGGGGAACAAGAAAAAATCGCAAGGAGCAAGGTCAGGTGAGTAGAGGGAGTGGGGAAGAACAGTGATTGAGTGTTTGGCCAAAAACTCACGAGTTCTGAGGGCTGAATTTCGCAGCAACGTGGTGCATCTTCAATTTTTCGGTCAAAATCTCGTAACAAGATCCAACTGATATCCCACACTCTTCAGCAAGCTCCCTGACAGTCAGACGTCGATTTGCCCGCACCAGGGTGTTGATTTTGTCGACGTGTGGGTCGTCAGTTGACGTGGAAGGACGTCCAGGACGCTCATCATCTTCAATGGACTGTCGACCATCCTTAAAACGTTCATGCCACTTGAAACATGCCGTACGCTTCATAGCAACATCACCGTAAGCCGTGTTAAGCATAGCAAAAGTTTCAGTCGCAGGTTTTCCAAGTTTAACACAAAATTTCACAGCAAGTCGTTGCTCCTTCAGGTCATTCATTCTGAAATCCACAAAACGAAAAAATCGCACTTCACTTAAAACCGCGTAGCTAATACACAAATGAAGATATCTGCAATCGGGAAATGTCGTCGTAATCAGCTGATCTGTGCGAACCTAGCGACACCAAACGGATTCCCTGGAACCAACTGGAGCTGCGCAATTCAAATAGTCCGCGTATTTTTTGAACAGTCCTCGTATAATTTAGAAGGTTAGGGAGTAAAGTTTGGTAAATAAGTTTTGAAAATATTCCAAATTATAGATACTACGATGTACAGACCAGAAGGTAATGTATCTTTTACATTAATTGATAGGAATCTTATATAACTGTTGTTTAAGTATAGGAATTCTATTATTTATTCTCTGTTTCAAGCATTTCTTGGGAAAGGTAATTAAAAAAATAAACAAAAAATTTAAAAAAAGGAACACCTACAAAAACATCTTGTGAGTAAGGAATACAAAATACTGATATGGTTATTAAATATTTTTCATACCAAAACAAAATTCTAATTGAAACGGGATTCAACAAAACAAAATGCAGATGTAACGGCGTTTGTTTGTTTTCGAATTTCGCCAAAAGCCTCACGAAGACTATCTGCGCCAGCCATCCCTAATTTAGAAGTGTAAGACTAGAAAGAAGGCAGCTAGTCAACACCACCCACCGCCAACTCTTGGGCTACACTTTTATCAAGAAATAGTGTGATTGATTCTAACATTATAATGCCCTTTCGGTTGAAATGGCAAACTTGTTTGGTGCGACGGAGATTCGAACCCGCGACTGTCAAATTACTAATCTAGCGCCCTAACCACCTAGCCATAGCGGATCACAACGGCGTATCTAATCATCTTCAAAGGTCCAGTCCATAATATCGGAAAGAGTGAGCTCATTGGTTCATATTAACCACTCAGATGCTTTCTACCATTGATGTTGAACCGTAACTGGCAGATATTTCACGAATAAAAAAATAATCATTCCCAGAAATTGTAAATAGATTTGTTTCTTATTACGTCATATCGTCAGCGTGTACGTGTCGATAAACAAAACTATACGTGTCGGTTTTGTGACTTCTTCAATACAAAACAGACATGAATCTTAATGTTTCTAAAACACAATGTGTTGACATTCTGGAGTTTTTTTATTGTTCAATGGTACGTGGATAGTAATTATATGTTTGAAAATAAACCTTCGAAAACATATCTCATTATTTTGGTTAGTCTCAGTTGGCCAACTTACATTTTAACACTGCACCAATAAAACGATATTTTTCGTAATGTATTATGGAAAAGGTGGTTTGTTTTGAATTTCGCTTGAAGCAACTCGAGGGCTATCTGCGGTAGCCGTCCCTAATTTAGCTGTGTAAGGTCAGAGGGACGTCAGCTAGTCATCACTAACCACAGCCAACTCTTGGACTATTCTTTTACTAACGAATAGTGAGATTGATCGTTACATTATAACACCCCTTACAGCTGAAAGAACGAACATGTTTGATGTGACAGGGATTCGAACTCACGACCCTCAGATTACGAGTCTAGTGACTTAACCACCGGGCCAGAGCGGAGGAGAAGACACGTTCATGGATTTCTTCCACTGGAACATTTTTCGAAGTAATCATACATATATTGTTGAAAGATAATTTGCCAGTAAATCTATACCAATCATACCATTCTTATGCGGTTTAGATTAGGAAGTTGGATGTTTTAGTTGACAAAACAAAATATCAAATTAAATTTAAAGATAAATTTCAAGCTGATTGCAACCTTCTTAATAATGATCAAAAATAGAAAGTCTAATACTAAAAAATTATTTTATTTTTCGTAACTACTACAGTAAGACTTTAAATATTTCACAACCTCTCTGCTGTAATACTGTAAAATCAAATGATTTTTTTCAAGCGGAAACTATTTAGAAACTTTGTACTTGTTTACATATTTAATGTTTAAGTTTCTTTAATATTCATATGTGATCTGAGTATTATATTGTAACTACAAAAATGATGAAGATTGGTTGGACTCCATTAATAACTTTTGTTTGTAAGGAGATGTTGGAGCCAGTGAGGTTTGTTTAGCCACAGAGTCATGAAGACGTCTATTTCTACGATCAGTGATCAAGTGTGTGGCCCTCCTGTGGGAAGACAACCTCCTCAGTCCATATCATCGATAATACACCAGAGGACTTTTCCGTCAATTAATGTTTTCTAAAAAAGTAAATCCAACATCACCATTGACCCTATGACAGCAACACTCCTACAAAGGGATGAAATTCATGTTTAACCTCTCACCTTCAGACCTAACCTCTCTATGTTACACGTAGAGCTCAACTCCTAGTTTTCTGTAAACCACCCACTTCTAACTCACAACGTTTTGCTATTTTCCTTAGGAGCATCGACCAGTCGATTTCATCTGAAGATGTTCACTCAGTAATACGGCCTACACGCAGTACATCGCATCCAAATAGGACCACCGCTGAATATATACTAGCATACAGTTTTTCTACTTTTTCTTCCATTTTAGAGCAGAAAAAACAATACGACGCCATTTACAATCTTTTCAGTCAAATCTCCAGCTCAATTAACATGAACCAGCAAATTTTCTATGATAACCATGTAAACACCTGCTGCCATCTTTCACATCACGCTTGGCAAGAAACGTTCACAAGTGAAAAGAAACTTCGAGGACATCTCAACACGGACTACACAACCCGAGGAGTAACCTCAACTTACAGAAAAGTTGACCCAAATCCCACAATTCAAGAAAGATTCATTGAAGGTTCAATACACACAGACTCAAGTTTCACTAGATCATGCTTCAACAGTCACTCATTCTTTCCAAACGTCGAATACCTAAATCAATACCAGTGTCTCTAAGAAAACCCAAACAGAAGAACAGCCCGTGTACGACTTTCGGAGATACCATCGCTCTATGTCCACGCACACACACACATTCACTCGATAAATACGTGAATGATGCCTAGTTCGACCAACATTTTCTGCTCCTGTGCTCATATAATTCCACTTGAAGATGGCCATATGTTTGAAGAAGCCTACAACCAGACTTCCATGATTTATCATCAACTTCTCACCAGCCTAGGCAACTTTAAATGTTCAGTTATATCTAATGTTTGGCCTGGCATGGCCAAGCGCGTAAGGCGTACGACACGTAATCCGAGGGTCGCGGGTTCGTGCCCACGTCGCGCCAAACATGCTCGCCCTCCCAGCCGTGGGGGCGTTATAAAGTGACGGTCAATCCCACTATTCGTTGGTAAAAAGAGTAGCCCAAGAGTTGGCGGTGGGTGGTGATGACTAGCTGCCTTCCCTCTAGTCTTACACTGCTAAATTAGAGACGGCTGGGTGCAGAGGGCTAACAACCTACTAACTTAAATACTTGTTGAAGAATCCGCAAGCGATTGCGGCCCTATGTTTCTAGATGGCATCTAATGGTGATAACTAACTATATCTAATGTGTATCAAACTTATGCCTTTCTTCCTTCCAGCTTCCTCCAAACACAGTCAGAACACTTCTATTCAGAATCTTGGACATGAAGTATATTTTGTTTTTCCAGGGTACTCTTTCTTCCTCTAAATGGCAAAATTTTTATCTTGAGTATTTGGATTCTGTGAACCCGGTCCTGAAAAGGTGCTTTTCCGCCTCCAATTTAATGAGAAATTCAAATTAAGCACATTTTCAATCTAGTTTAATTTTATTTTTAAAATTTAAAATGTATACTTATGAACTTAGTCATGAAGTGCTATTTTCAAACATTACTTGACTTTATACGTCAATCCGAATGCTGCATAAGAATTAGTCAGTTTAGTTAGATAGTTTTTATCCGCCTCAGGTAGAAATAATTAATAAATAAATAGTTACAGTTCCATGCAGCTTGTAATATATTTCATTCCTCTGTAGGACCAACTCCTAATTTCGCAATCGTGGCTGAAAAGGAACATTGGTTTCTGAGTGCTCTTGGTTGTCTCTTACGCTCCTTTGGGACTTGTCAGATATTAAACCAAAATACATGCCAAATCAGCTAATGGGTTAGTTCTGTTTCTAATGCTCCACTCTCTGGTGGTAACGTTCCATTGGCTCAATGGTTTGTCTCAAATGCAAACCTTGATTTAAAATCCCAATCGAGTGTGAATTTGTATAACTTTTTAAATTACTAAAACATCATGTTTAGAGCATGATATTAGTGAAAAAAACAAATATGATAACATGATGGTTTATATTAACGAATCTAAATAGTTTTCTAAGAGCTGGTTCGGAAGACTGACCTCCCCACCAGTATTTTGACCCTCATGTAAATATTTTGCGTTCAAATCTCAGTCTAATCAATATTTTATTTTTTATTGCATTTATTTGTTGTATATTTATTATTATGCTCACAAACAAGCTGTTTGAATATTTGGAAAAATACAAATACAATTATACTTTAAATCAAGGATAATGTCACATTGTATACAAATATCAGTGACTGCATGTGCCAAAACAACTTAAATATATTTTATACTCAGCAGATGGCGACAGAATACATTATTATTGCTGTGTCTGAAAATCAGTAACAGATTTTTGAAAAGTTAATTGAAAAATATCTAAGCATTTTTTATGAAATATTATATTTTCGTAAGTTTGATTTTCAACACCCAGTTCTTTGTCATCACAAGTAATAAATCACAAAATTAGGCACTTG
The DNA here is from genome assembly GCF_004210375.1 of Tachypleus tridentatus. Lineage (NCBI taxonomy): Eukaryota > Metazoa > Arthropoda > Merostomata > Xiphosura > Limulidae > Tachypleus > Tachypleus tridentatus. The sequence goes on along the minus strand of NC_134833.1, from coordinate 421,525 downwards.
ACTACGTGGAAATATTTCTTCAAATAGCACTTGATTTTCTTCTGCTTGGTTCAGTCTGTAAGCCTTTATCCAGGGACGGTCTTAGTCATTTTGGAGACTGAGGCAGAATTCAATAAATGGTGCCCCATAATGGTAATAAAACTTGAAAGTAGATTTCAAAGCATATCATCGGGGATTCATTAATGTGTGAAGCCCGGAGCGTTTGCGCAAAAGGTAATACCGCCTATGTCTTTAACAAGAAGTAGATAGATTTGAAATACTAAAAAAACAAACATTCTTTATACACATATTGTTATTACAATATAATTACCGTAAAATCAAATGACAGTCGCAATTTTTTTTAACGGTAAAATTGCCTCAGTGGTTAAAACACGAATTGTAGAAGTCTCTCGATCATATATCAGTACGGTTGATATTTTAAATTGATAGTTGATAACATTGGGTATCAAACACTGGTTGTGGAAGTGGCTTGGTAGTCATAATACTCGAGTCTCGTGTGGAAGTCTCACGTTTAATCTCAGTCGAATCAGGATTTCATGTTAATTTTCTTTTACAAATTAAAATATTTAAGATAAACTTTTTTAAATTCCGTTATAGATTAATTCAAGGATTTGGTATATTGGTAACACTCAATTTACTGGATGACATATCTGCTGCAACAAACCACTTACAATTGTACACCTTTAGCGCCATCTGTAACGTTTACTGTAAACTAAAATTCTGAACAAAACTAGAAATAGTTCAGAGTTGCACGAAAGAAAACAATGTTTAGCTTCGGAAAGAAAAAGTAAATAAGAGACACAACAGAATGAAGAAAGCTTAGGAAAAATTAGCTGAATCAGATGGCGAAATAATTACACGTGAAATGAAAGTCCTGATGAAACAAAGTGAAGAAAACGAATTGATGCTAAAAGACATTCTTACAGGTTCTGGCTTCTCCATGACTTCCACGAGTGTTAAATGGGCAAGTCGGATAGTACGAACAAATACCAGTGTCTCTCTATGTGAAGCACAAAATGCCTTTACAAACAAACAGATGGCGAAAACCATTTTATTTTTTGTATTTTTCACCTTCGGTAAGGGTGTTCAAAAATTATAATATGTTATAAGCATTTCTACGAGATATTATATCTTTATTGATTTACCTTTGAATGCCTGTTTTAAGGCCTTTGATTGGTCGTAGAACAAAAGTATTTAACTGTATGCTGAAAAACACTGTTCGTTTCAACTTTTATTATAGTTACTAAAGGTTGTTGCTGGTACTATATTATAGTTAATAAAGTTTGTTGGTGGTACTGTATTGTAGTTAATAAAGTTTGTTGGTGGTACTATATTGTATTTATAAAGGTTGTTGTTGGTACTATATTGTATTTATAAAGGTTGTTGCTGGTACTATACTGTATTTATAAAGGTTGTTGCTGGTACTATATTGTATTTATAAATGTTGTTGTTGGTACTATATTGTATTCATAAAGGTTGTTGCTGGTACTATACTGTATTTATAAAGGTTGTTGCTGGTACTATACTGTATTTATAAAGGTTGTTGCTGGTACTATACTGTATTTACAAAGGTTGTTGCTGGTACTATATTGTATTTATAAAGGTTGTTGCTGGTACTATATTGTATTTATAAAGGTTGTTGCTGGTACTATATTGTATTTATAAAGGTTGTTGCTGGTACTATACTGTATTTATAAAGGTTGTTGCTGGTACTATATTGTATTTATAAAGGTTGTTGCTGGTACTATATTGTATTTACAAAGGTTGTTGCTGGTACTATATTGTATTTATAAATGCTTGTTGCTGGTACTATATTGTATTTACAAAGGTTGTTGCTGGTACTATATTGTATTTATAAAGGTTGTTGCTGGTACTATATTGTATTTACAAAGGTTGTTGCTGGTACTATATTGTATTTATAAAGGTTGTTGCTGGTACTATACTGTATTTACAAAGGTTGTTGCTGGTACTATATTGTATTTATAAAGGTTGTTGCTGGTACTATATTGTATTTATAAAGGTTGTTGCTGGTACTATATTGTATTTACAAAAATGAATTATCAAGTATTGAAAACGAGAAATGGCAATTCCAATCTTCATAATTCATTTTAAACATAAAATATTCAATAATGTGCAGATTTCTAAAATTATTCATCAATGTATAACAAATAATATTTTTCTTGTAAAAACTTATAGCCTACTGCCAGTTATAAATAGGAAGTTCCAATTGGTTTATGACTATATAATTATAACAGTTTTCTAGATAATTTAAATGTAGATGAATATAATAACTTGTCTTGTGAGTGTGAAAATAGTTTATTTATTGATAGTTTTCATAAACATATTATTACTGGTAATTTAGATAATATAAAAGATAAAATATTACATGAAATACTCAAAATAGTATCTAAATACAGAATAGCCACAAAATGTAATAATAATAATATTATGGAATACATTGAAAAACAATAATGATAAATATATTTTAAAACTTAACTATATTACATCGTATTCAATCTGATGGTTTTTGGAATAGAGATTGTAAATACTTAAAAAAATGAAAATAAAATTATCTCATATAAATTAAAGAAATATGATACAGATTTATTGTTTGATCAGTTACAAATATAAAATTCAGGAATTGGAAGAAAACTATGTTATAGTTCCTATTGATAAGGCAAACTGTAACATTGGTATCGTTTGTAAAATGTTTCATGCATTAATTATGATAAAAGAAATCAATCCAAAGATACAGTAATTAATAATTTCATTAAAGCTTATAATAAATTTTATTCTAAACAAAATTATTATATAGATTTACCGTTTCTTTATGCTATTCCCAAACTGCATAAACCTTCAATTAAATTTAGGTTTATTTCCAATTAAATAAGAACAGTTATCAAACAACCGGCTATATTATTAAATAAATTACTTAATATTTTGCTCGGTAAAATAAAAAATGTAAATATTAATAATAAAAACATACTTTTTGAGACGTTGTGGGTTTGGGCATCCCCATATCGGTTTGCTAATTTCTATATCTAGTGCTACTGTTTTATTTCTTATGTGAGACTAGCGAATGAAGGTTAAGACCGATATACGGTGTATCCCCATGGCAATGTGGGTCCTATTTCCTCAGTCACCTCCAAAACCTAGGGTACATTTTATAATCCCACATTGAAGATTGTACCTTGGGAACTTTTTAATTTGCGCAGCGTTTTTTAGTTTATTTTTGTTTCGGCTTGTCTTTAAGTTATATATATATATGTGTGTGTGTGTGTGTGCGTGTGTGTAACAAATGGACTGTTGGCAAGTATTGTCATATGTCAATATACATACATATATACATAAAACAAACGGAGTAGTGGCAAGTGTTGTCATATGTTACTGACAATAATAACTGGTTTGTTAGCATGTGTTGTCATATGTTGCTGACAATAATAACTGGTTTGTTAGCATGTGTTGTCATATGTCAATAAAACAAATGGGCTGTTTGCCAGTGTTGTCATATGCTGCTGATAATAATAACTGGTTTGTTAGCAAGTGTTGTGATATGTTGCTGATAATAATAACTAGTTTGTTAGCAAGTGTTGTGATATGTTGCTGATAATAATAACTGGTTTGTTAGCATATGTTAACATATGTTGCTGATAATAATATCTGGGCTGTTAGCAAGTGTAGTCAAATGTTGCTGATAATAATAACTGGTTTGTTAGCAAGTGTTGTTATATGTTGCTGATAATAATAACTGGTTTGTTAGCATATGTTGTGATATTTTGCTGATGATAATAACTGGACTGTTAGCAAGTGTTGTCGTATGTTACTGATCATAATAAATGGATTGTTAGCAAGTGTTGTCATATGTTAATATATATATATATGTAACAAATGGACTGTCAGTATGTGTTGTCGTGTGTCAATATATATGTATAACAAATGGACTGTTGGCAAGTGTATTTCATATGTCAATATATATGTGTGTATGTAACAAATAGAGTCAGCAAGTGTTCTCGTATGTCAATATACATACATACAAAAACAAACGGACTGGTGGCAAGTGTTATCATATGCTACTGATAATAATAACTGGATGGTTAGCAAGTGTTGTCGTATGTTACTGATAATAATAAATGGACTGGTAACAAGTGTTGTCACATGTTATTGATAAAAATAACTGGACTGTCACCAAGCGTTGTCACATGTTACTAATAATAATAACTGGAAAGTAAGTAAATGTTGTCATCTGCTGTTGTCGTTATATGACCACAAGAGCAAAGAAAGCGCCGTCTATTAATATCGACGTAATTATAAAATTGAAAAGGAGCGAGCCACTATTGTGTCTACAATAAATTCATATTTAATAATTTGCTTCTGAAGTTCGAACAAAGTTTCCCTTTTTTAATTTTGGACCAAGAGTGTTAGATTTATAATCCACTACACACTCCAGGTGCAAAACGCATTTTTTGTCGTAGTGAGACGCAAACCACTGAACTTCACAATTAAAGGAAGGCACTTCAAAATTGACCATGTCTAGCATAAATTTGATAATTACATAGTAAATTTTAATTTTATTTCCTTTAAAAGTTTGTGTTCATTAACACAATAGTTGAGGCTCTGTAGTGGATGCATTACATAGAAACATTAACTTTAATTAAATCAATTTCGTTATACATTTATTAATATTGTACGTTGTTGATTATATTCTTGTTACAAACAGTGCCTTGATGAAACAAATAGAGAATTTATTTGTTGATATTATTTATTTTGAAGCAAAATATAAGGTTTTCTTTAATTCGATAAGAAATAGGAACATTTTGGTTTAAATCATTCATAATATTAGAAAAACACGTAAATGCAAGAAGTATTGATACGAAATAATAAAAACCCTATAACCCGATCGCTTTCGAAAGAAGGACCTTTTTTCTTTCTTATTATTTTCAAGAAAGGTTTTTTTCTTCGAAAGCGCTCGGGTTATACGGGTTTTATCGTTTTGAGTTTGATGAGTGATTTTCAAACTTTACAAAACCATGAATTTTCTTATTTCGTTTCTTCTTTCTTAATACATTCTTAACGTGTAGCCTAAATGAAAGCGACCAAGTGTATAACAGGATTATTAATATAAAATTTCTCGCAATGAAATAACCTGAGAAAGAAATCGTTTTAACTACATTTGTTATACACACAGGTAAAGCTATATACGTACATATATATTATTTTAATTTTTTGCTTTTGTATATAACTGTGAAAAAATCCCAAATAACAACTAACTCGTGATTTTAAAAACGCATTTTGTCCATAACAGGTTAACACTCAATAACTTTTTTAAAAAAGATAGAAAAAAGATAAAATCTTAATTACCTGTTACCATTTTGGGGAATTCCTGATGAAATTTAGGGGTACCTTAGGATTCTATGAAACACCACTTGAAAAACACTAGTTTAGATGTATTGTTATTCATCGATCATTAATACCCATAAAACTAAATTTTAAAGATTCTGACAGTACAATATTAAGTAAAACTTATAACGTGAAACTATAAAAACTAAAGGCTTACTTCAATAGTCTATTTTCTCTGCTTCTTTTGAGCTGATTAAGCGCAAATATAATATGTTTTTTATCACTAAGAACTTCTATAATTAGGTTTAGATAACTAGTAAATTTTATCTTAAAATTTCCCAAAATTTCATTGGGTAATGGTTTCTAAAATATTTCGAAGTAAATGATATATATAAAGCCTTATTTTGAAGAAAATTGTTCCAAAACTATTAGGACTAATTTTTCAGTCTATATTTTCGCGATTTTTTTTGTAATGCGTCTTTAGATTCTACCTTTATACAACTATTACACGGAGCCACTGTCGAGCAGACGATAAAAAAACTAAATTGAGATAATTAAATATCAACGTTGATCGTTGGTTATAAAATAGACACTAAATACAAGTTTTATAGGTAAGGAGTTTTACTTCATACAATGTTATCATTAGTATTTTAATCTAGGCTATTAGTATTTTATATCTGCATTGACCTAAGTTTAATTTTAACTTAAGATAACCATACTATAGTGTTTAAAAACTCGTCTAGGCCTACACGGCCGAGCATTATTCTATTCAACAACTTTCAAAAAGTTTTGTCTGATTTAAATCTGATTACATATCACGTACATAATTGTAATTGTGCCAAATGTAATTGGAACGACAAATTAATCTATTTTAGGCGAAAACTGTATCCTGAAATAGGTATGAAATTCTCAAAAAGATAAACGGTACTTAGCTAGGTAAAGTGGACCTGTTTTAGAAAAATAAAAAAATCTACGTGTAAACGTAAGAAAAAAAAAAAAAAAAACCGACAGAGTAGCTCAAATAAGTTCCAGTATCAGTACCGGTGAGTATCGTCAGAATTTAACCGTAAGATATAGGCCTAAGTCCAAGCTGTTATGGAAATGATTAGAGTATAGATACGGGATGTGAATGTGACGACAGTCATATGATTAAAAAGTTCCTACATTTTATAATATTTACACGTGGTTGTAAACAAATACAACATCGAACTTTGAAACCATTTAATAGTTTGGCGCTATTATTCGCAAGACTCTCTAGGATAAAATGGGTCGAAATTATTCTTATTAATGTCATTTGGTATTAACGGATACGTGCTTTAGGCTTAGGCCTTAGGAAAGCACGTCTATCATTCATATAGGTTGCGAAACCTATAATGAGTTTGGAGATAGTCAGAGTCTTAGCGAAATTCAAACTGTGAAATTAATTACGTTAGATTCTAAGATGGTTGATGCAAACAACAAATAAAATAACTGAAAATGAAAAAGAATGCAACCAGATACTTGAACAATTTGAAGATGCTACATTTTACTTTTTCTGTAAAAGCATGAAAATAAAATGTTTTGAAAGATTATAAACCATTTCATTCCTTAATCACCACTTCTAATCTTGGTGTAATATTAAATTTCTTTTTTAGGCCTAATAATATATTACTATCTCGTTGAGACTAAATTTCAAACTGAAGTAATTACGTTTTTAGTTTAATTATTTAATTTATTAATACTCTGTCCTAACAATCTACCAAAGAGTTAATTTATGTTGTTAGCCCACTTGTTAGATAAGTATAATTTTTAGATATTAACCTTATGTTTAATAGTTAATCTATCTCATCTGATCCGTAGTCATGAAAGTCTTAGACCTAATTCAGCCTAACAGAAAACTTACTTCATTTTATTCAGAGCTAACATAGTTCTTTTGTTATACTCCATTCTATTTACAGAAAAAAAAGTCATACTTTGTTGCAGTTAAAATTAATAATTTCAATCACCTAAGAGTAATTATTAATCGGTAACTTTTTATTTTGTTACAAATATATACTTTGTTTTTATCCTACATTTCGACTACTGTTATACACGTCTATATTGGTGGAACTTTTGACAAGGACTGGTTTCTGTGTTGGTGGCGGACTAGATTATATCCAGAGTTTTTTGTGCTGTCCACTGGATTGAATAACTAGTTTTCGGTGATATCAGATCGCCACAACCTTACCGTGAGTAGTTACAATGTAAAATAGTTTTCAATTACACTTTCTTTTTTTTACAAGCCAGTTCAGTATATATGGCACCTGATAAGACCAGCACGAATCTTCATACATACTGCTGTTTCACTAGGGGGCAAGTCGATAAAAAGATCTCTTTGTCAACAAAACTAGACAATACAGTTTGGTCTAGTTTTCTTGCTGGTGTGAAGGAAAATTACACATTGAAATCGCTATTATATAATTTTAGTGTTTTTGGATGCGTATTTCAGTTTGAAATACAGTACAATTTGATCTAGTTTTGTCGCTGATGTGAGGGAAAATTTCACATTGAAATCGATATTATATTTTTTAGTGTTTTTGGATGTATATTTCAGTGTGAAATGCAGTACAATTTGATCTAGTTTTGTCGCTAATGTGAAGGAAAATTTAGTGTTTTTGAATGTGTATTTTAATGTGCAATTTTTATTTATGCCATATACAAAATTATACGAAATTATATTGTCTAGTTTTTGTTGACAAGGGCATTTCAAGGTTCTTGTATCGAGTTACATGTAAAGACTGTAGTGATTCGTATAGTGGAAAAACCAAATTACAAGATTTAAAAAGGCTTAAATGCCTCTTCTCTTATGTTTCGGGCCTGGCATGGCCAAGCGCGTAAGGCGTGCGACTCGTAATCCGCGGGTTCGCGCCCGCGTCGTGCTAAACATACTCACCCTCCCAGTCGTGGGGGTGTATAATGTTACGGTCAATCCCACTATTCGTTGGTAAAAGAGTAGCCCATAAGTTGGCGGTGGGTGGTGATGACTAGCTGCCTTCCCTCTAGTCTTACACTGCTAAATTAGGGATGGCTAGCACAGATAGCCCTTGAGTAGCTTTGTGCGAAATTCAAAAAAACAAACAAACTCTTATGTTTCATAATATGATTCCTTGGTCTTTTCGGAAATAAAAATCAAAGTCAGAGAAAATAATTTGAATAGAAGAAAGAATCTCTTTTAATCAAAAACCAACTATCAAACAGTAGTCAGGTGTAAAATTATATTCATTTTAATTATTTCTTCTATTCAATACTCTTTTTTTTTATTTGTCTTAACACTGCTGCCCAGCGATGTGGTATCTATGTTATGTTGATGGTATTATATGTAACAGTTTTGTTTAATCATTCGACTGTGTCCATCTGACGATAAGTAAAGTTAGCGAAACGTAGTGGTTGTTTTTTACATTAAAAAAGGTGTTAAAACACATTAATTTTACTTTTTGTTTTTATTGTCTAAAATATTTGACAAAAATGTATGGCTTATGGCATATGATAAATCATTCATTTGGTATTGTGCGCTAACAATGTCATAAAAATATTATAGCATCTATAATTACTCATTAATAAGTTAGCACACAGGATCTTCTACAAAATGTGTAACGTTTTCGAACTAGACCCAAAACTCGAGCGCTTTCGAATAGTTAAAATATGGCTGTTCTCTTCTGTAAAAGTTTCAGGTATGGTTTGAAAACATAGCATCCATAGCAATAATCCATTCAGTGCATACCGTAAACTTTTTTTTATATTTGTGGCTAAACTCCTAATTTTACTTTATAACTTTTTAATGGAAATAAAACAAATAATAGAAATACGTTTGGCTAAAATTAATAATGTATCGTACCACACTGTATTTTCAAACTGTTTTGAATAATGTCCATAAGAAACATATAATATAAACGTACAATCTTGTATCTCACAACCATGTAATAATTTAAATATTTTTTCTATAGTTTTTTTTTCTATAACCCAAGAGATATGGCTTTTGAAGACCAAGTGGTGGAAGAAGAGATTCTTGATGAAACTGAGGTATACATGAACTAAACTTTTACGTTTCACCCTATCTTTACGACTGACATACCTTTACTTAGAGTAAATCAATATATAACCATCTAGCAACTTGGTTAACAACATCAGATACATTTTAAACCAAGTTTCAAATTATGACAAAAAATACTGTTTTCTATTACTTCTACTATAATTAAATTGTATATGTTATATTTTGATGAGATAACTTAGCTCAAAAAATCCGTGGCTTTGAAACAGATTTGCTCATTTAATTTGTAAGACTTCATTCAAGACTAGGTAGTGAAATTAATGTTTATATTTTGATAGGAGTCATTTTTCCAAGATGTTGATATTCTACAGAACCATGGGATAGTAAGTATGTATTTTTATAGTTTATATTTTGTTCTGGTATAAAATTAAGCACGACTACATTTACACGTTCTACTTAAACAAGGTTTGTCGGCCTTGTTACGATAAATGTAGAAATTATGCCATAAACTGTCTATTAAATGATGGTAATATAAACTCATGATTGTTTGAAACTTGAGGACTTTGTAACCATAAAGTTTAGGTTTCGAGCCCGACCTCATAGCTAGTGTATTTTTCTGCTTTGAACTAAAATAAAATACATTGAAGACACAGCATGTGCACACAGGTGGCGAATATATTGGTTTGTTTTGAATTTCGCGCAAAGCTACACGAGGGCTATCTGCGTTAGCCATCCCTAATTTAGCAGTGTAAGACTAGAGGAAAGGAAGTTAGTCATCATAACCCATCGCCAACGTTTGGGCTACTCTTCTACCTACAAATAATTGAATTGATCGATACCCACAGTGGATAGAGCACAGATAGCCCTTTGTGTAGCTTTGTGCTTGATAACAAACAAATAAAGTAAATGTTAAGTATCAGGTTTTTAGGTTTAGATCCAATAAAACAGCACTTTAAACGTTTTTTACAGTTTTCTCCTTAGTGTAATAACACACCTACTGATTCATCATTAGCTTTTAGCCTTAGGTGGAGCTATCCATGCGATAACACAAAGTATTCCCAACAATATCAACTATGATTGCGTTATAACAGTGACAGTCAGTCCCTTAAAATAGATCGTAGGTAGCAGAGTGCTGTTCACCGGGTGATTTCTCTCTAGTCAGTATTTCAAAGTTATGGACGGTGTCAGACAGATATGGTAGTTATGGCATACAAATTATCACATTACTCTAAAGTTTTCACTATGACACTATAATCTTTTATAATATACTTGTTGTCAACTATTGTTCTCTGTTGTTATTCAATATTATTGAAGCATTACTTAAATAACTGAATACATGTGTCCTTTCTAGAATGTGGTGGATATCAAAAAACTGAAATCAACTGGAATTTGCACTATTAAGGTAGGGATAGCAGGATCCATCCATACAACAGGACCTGTAAACCAAAGGACTTTAGTCGTAAAGAAGTGGACTCAAACAAACATTGTCCTCTTTAGATCTTATAAGACGTTGTATATTAATTTGTATTGTTGGTATCTTAAAGAAGTTTAGTTAATTCGTTTGGTAAAATTAACCTAGTGTTAAACTTTGAACTTCAATCAGTTTCTTCTGTTCATATAGTAAATTATTTCTGAAATGTAATTATTGTTTACTATATTTTTTATTAAACACGTACCCTTCATCACGAACCTTTGATTTATTCAAAGAAATTGAAATTACTGTATGTAATCATATTGCAGATATAAAACATTATTTGTTACTTTGTGCATATTGTATACAAGTGTTATTAATACTTTCTCACTGGTTTTTAACAGCTTAAAATATGTTTAGTTCCAGTCCATTCTTTAGATTATTTAATTAAGCCTTGTTTCCTCACTAGAAAGTTCAGTATTACCTAATTTCTTTCAAGGGTATTCTAATGAGTACCAAGAAAAGACTTTGTGCAATTAAAGGATTGTCAGAGGCCAAGGTAGAGAAAATCAAAGAGGTTGCATCCAAACTTGGGGTAAATTGTTAAATATATTCGCTAAACGTAAACTTGTGATTTATCGGGAATATTTTAAAAATATACTACAATTCTTTGTTGTACTAAATGATAAATAATATTTCAAGATTGTCTTCTTTAAAAATGTGGTAAAGGTTACAACGAAATATTCAGAAAAGAAACTATTTGATTAAAATGATTTTAATGCTAATAATACACAACCAGATATCATATGTATGCTGATGTAATAAAGGTAAAAGAACGCTAAAACGTCAGTGACAGTTATAAATAGTTCAATATTTTAGAATAATCTAATAAACAATATCTTATTTCAAAAATACACATATCTAGATGTGATTTTTTCCTAATAATTGAATAAGTTGAGTTTTGTGAAACGTCAAACGGAATGTGTTTCGATTATCATATATATTTGTTCGTTCTGTTAGAAGTTACCCACACTATAAGTATAAGACGTGACAATGCTAGTCAGTGTAAGATCCAGAATATTTAAGACAATTTACGAAGGAAGCATATTTAACTATTCATCTAAACATGAGACCAAATTACTAATAAGGTCGTGGTGATAATCTAACTGATTGACCTTCCTTTTGTTTTTAGGAACCTAACTTTTTGACAGCTTTTGAAGTGTGTGAGAAACGAAAACAAGTATTTAAAATTACCACAGGAAGTCAGGAATTCGAGTAAGTAAAGAATATATTTGACCACAGGATGAACTGCATCAACGTGTCTTTCAATAATGTACACTCTGAGTTATTCTTGGTGTTTTTGTAAACAGTATATTTTTCCATATATTTTTTAAAATAGGTAAATTCATGACCAGAAGGATAGGACGATTAACTTATAGTCCGAGAGTTGGAGGTATGAATCCCTCATCCCACTAAACACGCTCGTCCTATGAGTCTTGGTGGCGTTTACAAAGTAACAGTCAATCCCACTATTCGTTAGTAAAAGAGTAGCCCAAGAGCTTATTTTAGATGGTAATGAATAGGCGCCTTTCCTCTAGTCTTACACTGCTAAATTAGGGAGGGCTAGCACGGACAGCTCTCGTGTAGCTTTGCATGAGATTTAAAACAAATCAAATCAATAATAACATAACATCATGTTTAGAGCTAACAGGGAACCTATTGTTCCATCTCGCTGTCCCCTCCTTTAAGCCAAACTAAAATTATTACATAAATAAATTAAAATAACCAGAAAGTTAGCCCCTATCATTCACATATCTATCAAGCTGTCTTTTAAACTCATTCAAATTTACTGTCTCCACAACATCCGAAGACAACCTATTCAATCGGCCAAGCACCCTATTTGAAAAGTAAAATTGTCTTAACTAAAGATGGCTCCTACCTTGCCTAAATCTATATGTGTGACCCCTAGTTCTGTAATTTTCTCTGTAAAGCATGAAAACAATTTTAAGAATTGTAGTCTCTCTTCATATAACAACCCCTCTATCCCAGACACCATTTTAGTAACCCTATTCTGATTCCTTTCCAACAATTCAATGTCTTTCGTGGGATAAGGAGCCAACACTTAACACAATACTTCAAATGTGGTCTAACCAGTGACCTATACAATAAAAGTATAATCTCTTTAGACTTGTATTCAGTACATATATAGGTACAACCTGAAATCCTATTTGCCCTACTACTACTAGCAAGTACAAAATGCTTGAATGGCTTAAGATACTAATCAACAATTACACCAACATTCTTTTATTTCGTGACGTGATTAAGATTATTACCATCCAAATTATATTCATAAAACAAATTATGATAACCCACACGCAATATCGAGCATTTATATTAATTAAAACCCATCTGCCGTTTATTAGGACAACTCACTAAGTGATCAAAATTCTTTTAAAAATCAGCAGTTTAAAACCCATCTGCAGTTTATTAGGACAACTCACTAAGTGATCAAAATTCTTTTATAAATCAGCAGTTTAAAACCCATCTGCCGTTTATTAGGACAACTCACTAAGTGATCAAAATTCTTTTATAAATGAGCAGTTTAAAACCCATCTGCCGTTTATTAGGACAACTCACTAAGTGATCAAAATTCTTTTATAAATCAGCAGTTTAAAACCCATCTGCCGTTTATTAGGACAACTCACTAAGTGATCAAAATTCTTTTATAAATCAGCAGTTTAAAACCCATCTGCCGTTTATTAGGACAACTCACTAAGTGATCAAAATTCTTTTATAAATCAGCAGTTTAAAACCCATCCGCCGTTTATTAGGACAACTCACTAATTGATCAAAATTCTTTTATAAATGAGCAGTTTAAAACCCATCCGCCGTTTATTAGGACAACTCACTAAGTGATCAAAATTCTTTTATAAATGAGCAGTTTAAAACCCATCCGCCGTTTATTAGGACAACTCACTAAGTGATCAAAATTCTTTTATAAATGAGCAGTTTAAAACCCATCCGCCGTTTATTAGGACAACTCACTAAGTGATCAAAATTCTTTTATAAATGAGCAGTTTAAAACCCATCTGCCGTTTATTAGGACAACTCACTAAGTGATCAAAATTCTTTTATAAATGAGCAGTTTAAAACCCATCCGCCGTTTATTAGGACAACTCACTAAGTGATCAAAATTATTTTATAAATCAGCAGTTTAAAACCCATCTGCCGTTTATTAGGACAACTCACTAAGTGATCAAAATTCTTTTATAAATGAGCAGTTTAAAACCCATCCGCCGTTTATTAGGACAACTCACTAAGTGATCAAAATTCTTTTATAAATGAGCAGTTTAAAACCCATCTGCCGTTTATTAGGACAACTCACTAAGTGATCAAAATTCTTTTATAAATGAGCAGTTTAAAACCCATCCGCCGTTTATTAGGACAACTCACTAAGTGATCAAAATTCTTTTATAAATGAGCAGTTTAAAACCCATCCGCCGTTTATTAGGACAACTCACTAAGTGATCAAAATTCTTTTATAAATGAGCAGTTTAAAACCCATCCGCCGTTTATTAGGACAACTCACTAAGTGATCAAAATTCTTTTATAAATGAGCAGTTTAAAACCCATCCGCCGTTTATTAGGACAACTCACTAAGTGATCAAAATTCTTTTATAAATGAGCAGTTTAAAACCCATCTGCCGTTTATTAGGACAACTCACTAAGTGATCAAAATTCTTTTATAAATGAGCAGTTTAAAACCCATCCGCCGTTTATTAGGACAACTCACTAAGTGAGCAAAATTCTTTTATAAATGAGCAGTTTAAACCCATCCGCCGTTTATTAGGACAACTCACTAAGTGATCAAAATTCTTTTATAAATGAGCAGTTTAAAACCCATCCGCCGTTTATTAGGACAACTCACTAAGTGATCAAATTTCTTTTATAAATGAGCAGTTTAAAACCCATCCGCCGTTTATTAGGACAACTCACTAAGTGATCAAAATTCTTTTATAAATGAGCAGTTTAAAACCCATCCGCCGTTTATTAGGACAACTCACTAAGTGATCAAAATTCTTTTATAAATGAGCAGTTTAAAACCCATCCGCCGTTTATTAGGACAACTCACTAAGTGATCAAAATTCTTTTATAAATCAGCAGTTTAAAACCCATCTGCCGTTTATTAGGACAACTCACTAAGTGATCAAAATTCTTTTATAAATGAGCAGTTTAAAACCCATCTGCCGTTTATTAGGACAACTCACTAAGTGATCAAAATTCTTTTATAAATGAGCAGTTTAAAACCCATCCGCCGTTTATTAGGACAACTCACTAAGTGATCAAAATTCTTTTATAAATGAGCAGTTTAAAACCCATCTGCCGTTTATTAGGACAACTCACTAAGTGATCAAAATTCTTTTATAAATGAGCATTTTAAAACCCATCCGCCGTTTATTAGGACAACTCACTAAGTGATCAAAATTCTTTTATAAATGAGCAGTTTAAAACCCATCCGCCGTTTATTAGGACAACTCACTAAGTGATCAAAATTCTTTTATAAATCAGCAGTTTAAAACCCATCTGCCGTTTATTAGGACAACTCACTAAGTGATCAAAATTCTTTTATAAATGAGCAGTTTAAAACCCATCCGCCGTTTATTAGGACAACTCACTAAGTGATCAAAATTCTTTTATAAATGAGCAGTTTAAAACCCATCCGCCGTTTATTAGGACAACTCACTAAGTGATCAAAATTCTTTTATAAATCAGCAGTTTAAAACCCATCCGCCGTTTATTAGGACAACTCACTAAGTGATCAAAATTCTTTTATAAATGAGCAGTTTAGAACCCATCCGCCGTTATTAGGACAACTCACTAAGCGATCAAAATTCTTTTATAAATGAGCAGTTTAAAACCCATCTGCCGTTTATTAGGACAACTCACTAAGTGATCAAAATTATTTTATAAATCAGCATTTTAAAACCCATCTGCCGTTTATTAGGACAACTCACTAAGTGATCAAAATTCTTTTATAAATCAGCATTTTAAAACCCATCCACCGTTTATTAGGACAACTCACTAAGTGATCAAAACTCTTTTATAAATGAGCAGTTTAAAACCCATCCGCCGTTTATTAGGACAACTCACTAAGTGATCAAAATTCTTTTATAAATCAGCAGTTTAAAACCCATCTGCCGTTTATTAGGACAACTCACTAAGTGATCAAAATTCTTTTATAAATGAGCAGTTTAAAACCCATCCGCCGTTTATTAGGACAACTCACTAAGTGATCAAAATTCTTTTATAAATCAGCAGTTTAAAACCCATCTGCCGTTTATTAGGACAACTCACTAAGTGATCAAAATTCTTTTATAAATGAGCAGTTTAAAACCCATCCGCCGTTTATTAGGACAACTCACTAAGTGATCAAAATTCTTTTATAAATGAGCAGTTTAAAACCCATCCGCCGTTTATTAGGACAACTCACTAAGTGATCAAAATTCTTTTATAAATCAGCAGTTTAAAACCCATCTGCCGTTTATTAGGACAACTCACTAAGTGATCAAAATTCTTTTATAAATGAGCAGTTTAAAACCCATCCGCCGTTTATTAGGACAACTCACTAAGTGATCAAAATTCTTTTATAAATGAGCAGTTTAAAACCCATCCGCCGTTTATTAGGACAACTCACTAAGTGATCAAAATTCTTTTATAAATGAGCAGTTTAAAACCCATCCGCCGTTTATTAGGACAACTCACTAAGTGATCAAAATTCTTTTATAAATGAGCAGTTTAAAACCCATCCGCCGTTTATTAGGACAACTCACTAAGTGATCAAAATTCTTTTATAAATGAGCAGTTTAAAACCCATCCGCCGTTTATTAGGACAACTCACTAAGTGATCAAAATTCTTTTATAAATGAGCAGTTTAAAACCCATCCGCCGTTTATTAGGACAACTCACTAAGTGATCAAAATTCTTTTATAAATGAGCAGTTTAAAACCCATCCGCCGTTTATTAGGACAACTCACTAAGTGATCAAAATTCTTTTATAAATGAGCAGTTTAAAACCCATCTGCCGTTTATTAGGACAACTCACTAAGTGATCAAAATTCTTTTATAAATGAGCAGTTTAAAACCCATCCGCCGTTTATTAGGACAACTCACTAAGTGATCAAAATTCTTTTATAAATGAGCAGTTTAAAACCCATCCGCCGTTTATTAGGACAACTCACTAAGTGATCAAAATTCTTTTATAAATGAGCAGTTTAAAACCCATCCGCCGTTTATTAGGACAACTCACTAAGTGATCAAAATTCTTTTATAAATGAGCAGTTTAAAACCCATCCGCCGTTTATTAGGACAACTCACTAAGTGATCAAAATTCTTTTATAAATGAGCAGTTTAGAACCCATCCGCCGTTATTAGGACAACTCACTAAGTGATCAAATTTCTTTTATAAATGAGCAGTTTAAAACCCATCCGCCGTTTATTAGGACAACTCACTAAGTGATCAAAATTCTTTTATAAATCAGCAGTTTAAAACCCATCTGCCGTTTATTAGGACAACTCACTAAGTGATCAAAATTCTTTTATAAATGAGCAGTTTAAAACCCATCCGCCGTTTATTAGGACAACTCACTAAGTGATCAAAATTCTTTTATAAATGAGCAGTTTAAAACCCATCTGCCGTTTATTAGGACAACTCACTAAGTGATCAAAATTCTTTTATAAATGAGCAGTTTAAAACCCATCCGCCGTTTATTAGGACAACTCACTAAGTGAGCAAAATTCTTTTATAAATGAGCAGTTTAAACCCATTCGCCTTTTATTAGGACAACTCACTAAGTGATCAAAATTCTTTTATAAATGAGCAGTTTAGAACCCATCCGCCGTTATTAGGACAACTCACTAAGTGATCAAAATTCTTTTATAAATGAGCAGTTTAAAACCCATCCGCCGTTTATTAGGACAACTCACTAAGTGATCAAAATTCTTTTATAAATGAGCAGTTTAAAACCCATCCGCCGTTATTAGGACAACTCACTAAGTGATCAAAATTCTTTTATAAATGAGCAGTTTAAAACCCATCCGCCGTTTATTAGGACAACTCACTAAGTGATCAAAATTCTTTTATAAATCAGCAGTTTAAAACCCATCTGCCGTTTATTAGGACAACTCACTAAGAGATCAAAATTTTTTTATAAATGAGCAGTTTAAAACCCATCTGCCGTTTATTAGGACAACTCACTAAGTGATCAAAATTCTTTTATAAATTAGCAGTTTAAAACCCATCCGCCGTTTATTAGGACAACTCACTAAGTGATCAAAATTCTTTTATAAATCAGCATTTTAAACCCATTCGCCTTTTATTAGGACAACTCACTAAGTGATCAAAATTCTTTTATAAATGAGCAGTTTAAAACCCATCCGCCGTTATTAGGACAACTCACTAAGTGATCAAAATTCTTTTATAAATGAGCAGTTTAAAACCCATCCGCCGTTTATTAGGACAACTCACTAAGTGATCAAAATTCTTTTATAAATGAGCAGTTTAGAACCCATCCGCCGTTATTAGGACAACTCACTAAGTGATCAAAATTCTTTTATAAATGAGCAGTTTAAAACCCATCCGCCGTTTATTAGGACAACTCACTAAGTGATCAAAATTCTTTTATAAATGAGCAGTTTAAAACCCATCTGCCGTTTATTAGGACAACTCACTAAGTGATCAAAATTCTTTTATAAATGAGCAGTTTAAAACCCATCTGCCGTTTATTAGGACAACTCACTAAGTGATCAAAATTCTTTTATAAATCAGCAGTTTAAAACCCATCTGCCGTTTATTAGGACAACTCACTAAGTGATCAAAATTCTTTTATAAATGAGCAGTTTAAAACCCATCCGCCGTTTATTAGGACAACTCACTAAGTGATCAAAATTCTTTTATAAATCAGCATTTTAAAACCCATCTGCCGTTTATTAGGACAACTCACTAAGTGATCAAAATTCTTTTATAAATGAGCAGTTTAAAACCCATCCGCCGTTTATTAGGACAACTCACTAAGTGATCAAAATTCTTTTATAAATGAGCAGTTTAAAACCCATCCGCCGTTTATTAGGACAACTCACTAAGTGATCAAAATTCTTTTATAAATGAGCAGTTTAAAACCCATCTGCCGTTTATTAGGACAACTCACTAAGTGATCAAAATTCTTTTATAAATGAGCAGTTTAAAACCCATCCGCCGTTTATTAGGACAACTCACTAAGTGATCAAAATTCTTTTATAAATGAGCAGTTTAAAACCCATCCGCCGTTATTAGGACAACTCACTAAGTGATCAAAATTCTTTTATAAATGAGCAGTTTAAAACCCATCCGCCGTTTATTAGGACAACTCACTAAGTGATCAAAATTCTTTTATAAATCAGCAGTTTAAAACCCATCTGCCGTTTATTAGGACAACTCACTAAGTGATCAAAATTCTTTTATAAATGAGCAGTTTAAAACCCATCCGCCGTTTATTAGGACAACTCACTAAGTGATCAAAATTCTTTTATAAATGAGCAGTTTAAAACCCATCTGCCGTTTATTAGGACAACTCACTAAGTGATCAAAATTCTTTTATAAATGAGCAGTTTAAAACCCATCCGCCGTTTATTAGGACAACTCACTAAGTGAGCAAAATTCTTTTATAAATGAGCAGTTTAAACCCATTCGCCTTTTATTAGGACAACTCACTAAGTGATCAAAATTCTTTTATAAATGAGCAGTTTAGAACCCATCCGCCGTTATTAGGACAACTCACTAAGTGATCAAAATTCTTTTATAAATGAGCAGTTTAAAACCCATCCGCCGTTTATTAGGACAACTCACTAAGTGATCAAAATTCTTTTATAAATGAGCAGTTTAGAACCCATCCGCCGTTATTAGGACAACTCACTAAGTGATCAAAATTCTTTTATAAATGAGCAGTTTAAAACCCATCCGCCGTTTATTAGGACAACTCACTAAGTGATCAAAATTCTTTTATAAATGAGCAGTTTAAAACCCATCTGCCGTTTATTAGGACAACTCACTAAGAGATCAAAATTTTTTTATAAATGAGCAGTTTAAAACCCATCTGCCGTTTATTAGGACAACTCACTAAGTGATCAAAATTCTTTTATAAATGAGCAGTTTAAAACCCATCCGCCGTTTATTAGGACAACTCACTAAGTGATCAAAATTCTTTTATAAATCAGCAGTTTAAAACCCATCTGCCGTTTATTAGGACAACTCACTAAGTGATCAAAATTCTTTTATAAATGAGCAGTTTAAAACCCATCCGCCGTTTATTAGGACAACTCACTAAGTGATCAAAATTCTTTTATAAATGAGCAGTTTAAAACCCATCCGCCGTTTATTAGGACAACTCACTAAGTGATCAAAATTCTTTTATAAATGAGCAGTTTAAAACCCATCCGCCGTTTATTAGGACAACTCACTAAGTGATCAAAATTCTTTTATAAATGAGCAGTTTAAAACCCATCCGCCGTTTATTAGGACAACTCACTAAGTGATCAAAATTCTTTTATAAATGAGCAGTTTAAAACCCATCTGCCGTTTATTAGGACAACTCACTAAGTGATCAAAATTTTTTTTATAAATGAGCAGTTTAAAACCCATCTGCCGTTTATTAGGACAACTCACTAAGTGATCAAAATTCTTTTATAAATGAGCAGTTTAAAACCCATCCGCCGTTTATTAGGACAACTCACTAAGTGATCAAAATTCTTTTATAAATCAGCATTTTAAAACCCATCTGCCGTTTATTAGGACAACTCACTAAGTGATCAAAATTCTTTTATAAATGAGCAGTTTAAAACCCATCCGCCGTTTATTAGGACAACTCACTAAGTGATCAAAATTCTTTTATAAATGAGCAGTTTAAAACCCATCCGCCGTTTATTAGGACAACTCACTAAGTGAGCAAAATTCTTTTATAAATGAGCAGTTTAAACCCATCCGCCGTTTATTAGGACAACTCACTAAGTGATCAAAATTCTTTTATAAATGAGCAGTTTAAAACCCATCCGCCGTTATTAGGACAACTCACTAAGTGATCAAAATTCTTTTATAAATGAGCAGTTTAAAACCCATCCGCCGTTTATTAGGACAACTCACTAAGTGATCAAAATTCTTTTATAAATGAGCAGTTTAAAACCCATCCGCCGTTTATTAGGACAACTCACTAAGTGATCAAAATTCTTTTATAAATGAGCAGTTTAAAACCCATCCGCCGTTTATTAGGACAACTCACTAAGTGATCAAAATTCTTTTATAAATGAGCAGTTTAAAACCCATCTGCCGTTTATTAGGACAACTCACTAAGTGATCAAAATTCTTTTATAAATGAGCAGTTTAAAACCCATCTGCCGTTTATTAGGACAACTCACTAAGTGATCAAAATTCTTTTATAAATGAGCAGTTTAAAACCCATCTGCCGTTTATTAGGACAACTCACTAAGTGATCAAAATTCTTTTATAAATGAGCAGTTTAAAACCCATCCGCCGTTTATTAGGACAACTCACTAAGTGATCAAAATTCTTTTATAAATCAGCATTTTAAAACCCATCTGCCGTTTATTAGGACAACTCACTAAGTGATCAAAATTCTTTTATAAATGAGCAGTTTAGAACCCATCCGCCGTTATTAGGACAACTCACTAAGTGATCAAAATTCTTTTATAAATGAGCAGTTTAAAACCCATCCGCCGTTTATTAGGACAACTCACTAAGTGATCAAAATTCTTTTATAAATCAGCAGTTTAAAACCCATCTGCCGTTTATTAGGACAACTCACTAAGTGATCAAAATTCTTTTATAAATGAGCAGTTTAAAACCCATCCGCCGTTTATTAGGACAACTCACTAAGTGATCAAAATTCTTTTATAAATGAGCAGTTTAAAACCCATCTGCCGTTTATTAGGACAACTCACTAAGTGATCAAAATTCTTTTATAAATGAGCAGTTTAAAACCCATCCGCCGTTTATTAGGACAACTCACTAAGTGAGCAAAATTCTTTTATAAATGAGCAGTTTAAACCCATCCGCCTTTTATTAGGACAACTCACTAAGTGATCAAAATTCTTTTATAAATGAGCAGTTTAGAACCCATCCGCCGTTATTAGGACAACTCACTAAGTGATCAAAATTCTTTTATAAATGAGCAGTTTAAAACCCATCCGCCGTTTATTAGGACAACTCACTAAGTGATCAAAATTCTTTTATAAATGAGCAGTTTAGAACCCATCCGCCGTTATTAGGACAACTCACTAAGTGATCAAAATTCTTTTATAAATGAGCAGTTTAAAACCCATCCGCCGTTTATTAGGACAACTCACTAAGTGATCAAAATTCTTTTATAAATCAGCAGTTTAAAACCCATCTGCCGTTTATTAGGACAACTCACTAAGTGATCAAAATTCTTTTATAAATGAGCAGTTTAAAACCCATCTGCCGTTTATTAGGACAACTCACTAAGAGATCAAAATTTTTTTATAAATGAGCAGTTTAAAACCCATCTGCCGTTTATTAGGACAACTCACTAAGTGATCAAAATTCTTTTATAAATGAGCAGTTTAAAACCCATCCGCCGTTTATTAGGACAACTCACTAAGTGATCAAAATTCTTTTATAAATCAGCATTTTAAAACCCATCTGCCGTTTATTAGGACAACTCACTAAGTGATCAAAATTCTTTTATAAATGAGCAGTTTAAAACCCATCCGCCGTTTATTAGGACAACTCACTAAGTGATCAAAATTCTTTTATAAATGAGCAGTTTAAAACCCATCCGCCGTTTATTAGGACAACTCACTAAGTGAGCAAAATTCTTTTATAAATGAGCAGTTTAAACCCATCCGCCGTTTATTAGGACAACTCACTAAGTGATCAAAATTCTTTTATAAATGAGCAGTTTAGAACCCATCCGCCGTTATTAGGACAACTCACTAAGTGATCAAAATTCTTTTATAAATGAGCAGTTTAAAACCCATCCGCCGTTTATTAGGACAACTCACTAAGTGATCAAAATTCTTTTATAAATGAGCAGTTTAAAACCCATCCGCCGTTTATTAGGACAACTCACTAAGTGATCAAAATTCTTTTATAAATGAGCAGTTTAAAACCCATCTGCCGTTTATTAGGACAACTCACTAAGTGATCAAAATTCTTTTATAAATGAGCAGTTTAAAACCCATCTGCCGTTTATTAGGACAACTCACTAAGTGATCAAAATTCTTTTATAAATGAGCAGTTTAAAACCCATCTGCCGTTTATTAGGACAACTCACTAAGTGATCAAAATTCTTTTATAAATGAGCAGTTTAAAACCCATCCGCCGTTTATTAGGACAACTCACTAAGTGATCAAAATTCTTTTATAAATCAGCAGTTTAAAACCCATCTGCCGTTTATTAGGACAACTCACTAAGTGATCAAAATTCTTTTATAAATGAGCAGTTTAAAACCCATCCGCCGTTTATTAGGACAACTCACTAAGTGATCAAAATTCTTTTATAAATGAGCAGTTTAAAACCCATCCGCCGTTTATTAGGACAACTCACTAAGTGATCAAAATTCTTTTATAAATGAGCAGTTTAAAACCCATCTGCCGTTTATTAGGACAACTCACTAAGTGATCAAAATTCTTTTATAAATGAGCAGTTTAAAACCCATCCGCCGTTTATTAGGACAACTCACTAAGTGATCAAAATTCTTTTATAAATGAGCAGTTTAAAACCCATCCGCCGTTTATTAGGACAACTCACTAAGTGATCAAAATTCTTTTATAAATGAGCAGTTTAAAACCCATCCGCCGTTTATTAGGACAACTCACTAAGTGATCAAAATTCTTTTATAAATGAGCAGTTTAAAACCCATCCGCCGTTTATTAGGACAACTCACTAAGTGATCAAAATTCTTTTATAAATCAGCAGTTTAAAACCCATCTGCCGTTTATTAGGACAACTCACTAAGTGATCAAAATTCTTTTATAAATGAGCAGTTTAAAACCCATCCGCCGTTTATTAGGACAACTCACTAAGTGATCAAAATTCTTTTATAAATGAGCAGTTTAAAACCCATCTGCCGTTTATTAGGACAACTCACTAAGTGATCAAAATTCTTTTATAAATGAGCAGTTTAAAACCCATCCGCCGTTTATTAGGACAACTCACTAAGTGAGCAAAATTCTTTTATAAATGAGCAGTTTAAACCCATCCGCCTTTTATTAGGACAACTCACTAAGTGATCAAAATTCTTTTATAAATGAGCAGTTTAAAACCCATCCGCCGTTTATTAGGACAACTCACTAAGTGATCAAAATTCTTTTATAAATGAGCAGTTTAAAACCCATCCGCCGTTTATTAGGACAACTCACTAAGTGATCAAAATTCTTTTATAAATGAGCAGTTTAAAACCCATCCGCCGTTTATTAGGACAACTCACTAAGTGATCAAAATTCTTTTATAAATGAGCAGTTTAAAACCCATCCGCCGTTTATTAGGACAACTCACTAAGTGATCAAAATTCTTTTATAAATCAGCAGTTTAAAACCCATCTGCCGTTTATTAGGACAACTCACTAAGAGATCAAAATTTTTTTATAAATGAGCAGTTTAAAACCCATCTGCCGTTTATTAGGACAACTCACTAAGTGATCAAAATTCTTTTATAAATGAGCAGTTTAAAACCCATCCGCCGTTTATTAGGACAACTCACTAAGTGATCAAAATTCTTTTATAAATCAGCAGTTTAAAACCCATCCGCCGTTTATTAGGACAACTCACTAAGTGATCAAAATTCTTTTATAAATGAGCAGTTTAAAACCCATCCGCCGTTTATTAGGACAACTCACTAAGTGATCAAAATTCTTTTATAAATGAGCAGTTTAAAACCCATCCGCCGTTTATTAGGACAACTCACTAAGTGATCAAAATTCTTTTATAAATGAGCAGTTTAAAACCCATCCGCCGTTTATTAGGACAACTCACTAAGTGATCAAAATTCTTTTATAAATGAGCAGTTTAAAACCCATCCGCCGTTTATTAGGACAACTCACTAAGTGATCAAAATTCTTTTATAAATGAGCAGTTTAAAACCCATCTGCCGTTTATTAGGACAACTCACTAAGTGATCAAAATTCTTTTATAAATGAGCAGTTTAAAACCCATCTGCCGTTTATTAGGACAACTCACTAAGTGATCAAAATTCTTTTATAAATCAGCAGTTTAAAACCCATCTGCCGTTTATTAGGACAACTCACTAAGTGATCAAAATTCTTTTATAAATGAGCAGTTTAAAACCCATCCGCCGTTTATTAGGACAACTCACTAAGTGATCAAAATTCTTTTATAAATCAGCAGTTTAAAACCCATCTGCCGTTTATTAGGACAACTCACTAAGTGATCAAAATTCTTTTATAAATGAGCAGTTTAAAACCCATCCGCCGTTTATTAGGACAACTCACTAAGTGATCAAAATTCTTTTATAAATGAGCAGTTTAAAACCCATCCGCCGTTTATTAGGACAACTCACTAAGTGATCAAAATTCTTTTATAAATGAGCAGTTTAAAACCCATCTGCCGTTTATTAGGACAACTCACTAAGTGATCAAAATTCTTTTATAAATGAGCAGTTTAAAACCCATCCGCCGTTTATTAGGACAACTCACTAAGTGATCAAAATTCTTTTATAAATGAGCAGTTTAAAACCCATCCGCCGTTTATTAGGACAACTCACTAAGTGATCAAAATTCTTTTATAAATGAGCAGTTTAAAACCCATCCGCCGTTTATTAGGACAACTCACTAAGTGATCAAAATTCTTTTATAAATGAGCAGTTTAAAACCCATCTGCCGTTTATTAGGACAACTCACTAAGTGATCAAAATTCTTTTATAAATGAGCAGTTTAAAACCCATCCGCCGTTTATTAGGACAACTCACTAAGTGATCAAAATTCTTTTATAAATGAGCAGTTTAAAACCCATCTGCCGTTTATTAGGACAACTCACTAAGTGATCAAAATTCTTTTATAAATGAGCAGTTTAAAACCCATCCGCCGTTTATTAGGACAACTCACTAAGTGAGCAAAATTCTTTTATAAATGAGCAGTTTAAACCCATCCGCCGTTTATTAGGACAACTCACTAAGTGATCAAAATTCTTTTATAAATGAGCAGTTTAAAACCCATCCGCCGTTTATTAGGACAACTCACTAAGTGATCAAAATTCTTTTATAAATGAGCAGTTTAAAACCCATCCGCCGTTTATTAGGACAACTCACTAAGTGATCAAAATTCTTTTATAAATGAGCAGTTTAAAACCCATCCGCCGTTTATTAGGACAACTCACTAAGTGATCAAAATTCTTTTATAAATGAGCAGTTTAAAACCCATCCGCCGTTTATTAGGACAACTCACTAAGTGATCAAAATTCTTTTATAAATGAGCAGTTTAAAACCCATCTGCCGTTTATTAGGACAACTCACTAAGTGATCAAAATTCTTTTATAAATGAGCAGTTTAAAACCCATCTGCCGTTTATTAGGACAACTCACTAAGTGATCAAAATTCTTTTATAAATGAGCAGTTTAAAACCCATCCGCCGTTTATTAGGACAACTCACTAAGTGATCAAAATTCTTTTATAAATGAGCAGTTTAAAACCCATCTGCCGTTTATTAGGACAACTCACTAAGTGATCAAAATTCTTTTATAAATGAGCAGTTTAAAACCCATCCGCCGTTTATTAGGACAACTCACTAAGTGATCAAAATTCTTTTATAAATGAGCAGTTTAAAACCCATCCGCCGTTTATTAGGACAACTCACTAAGTGATCAAAATTCTTTTATAAATGAGCAGTTTAAAACCCATCCGCCGTTTATTAGGACAACTCACTAAGTGATCAAAATTCTTTTATAAATGAGCAGTTTAAAACCCATCCGCCGTTTATTAGGACAACTCACTAAGTGATCAAAATTCTTTTATAAATGAGCAGTTTAAAACCCATCTGCCGTTTATTAGGACAACTCACTAAGTGATCAAAATTCTTTTATAAATGAGCAGTTTAAAACCCATCTGCCGTTTATTAGGACAACTCACTAAGTGATCAAAATTCTTTTATAAATGAGCAGTTTAAAACCCATCCGCCGTTTATTAGGACAACTCACTAAGTGATCAAAATTCTTTTATAAATGAGCAGTTTAAAACCCATCCGCCGTTTATTAGGACAACTCACTAAGTGATCAAAATTCTTTTATAAATGAGCAGTTTAAAACCCATCCGCCGTTTATTAGGACAACTCACTAAGTGATCAAAATTCTTTTATAAATGAGCAGTTTAAAACCCATCCGCCGTTTATTAGGACAACTCACTAAGTGATCAAAATTCTTTTATAAATGAGCAGTTTAAAACCCATCCGCCGTTTATTAGGACAACTCACTAAGTGATCAAAATTCTTTTATAAATGAGCAGTTTAAAACCCATCCGCCGTTTATTAGGACAACTCACTAAGTGATCAAAATTCTTTTATAAATGAGCAGTTTAAAACCCATCCGCCGTTTATTAGGACAACTCACTAAGTGATCAAAATTCTTTTATAAATGAGCAGTTTAAAACCCATCCGCCGTTTATTAGGACAACTCACTAAGTGATCAAAATTCTTTTATAAATGAGCAGTTTAAAACCCATCCGCCGTTTATTAGGACAACTCACTAAGTGATCAAAATTCTTTTATAAATGAGCAGTTTAAAACCCATCTGCCGTTTATTAGGACAACTCACTAAGTGATCAAAATTCTTTTATAAATGAGCAGTTTAAAACCCATCCGCCGTTTATTAGGACAACTCACTAAGTGATCAAAATTCTTTTATAAATGAGCAGTTTAAAACCCATCCGCCGTTTATTAGGACAACTCACTAAGTGATCAAAATTCTTTTATAAATGAGCAGTTTAAAACCCATCCGCCGTTTATTAGGACAACTCACTAAGTGATCAAAATTCTTTTATAAATGAGCAGTTTAAAACCCATCCGCCGTTTATTAGGACAACTCACTAAGTGATCAAAATTCTTTTATAAATGAGCAGTTTAAAACCCATCCGCCGTTTATTAGGACAACTCACTAAGTGATCAAAATTCTTTTATAAATGAGCAGTTTAAAACCCATCCGCCGTTTATTAGGACAACTCACTAAGTGATCAAAATTCTTTTATAAATGAGCAGTTTAAAACCCATCTGCCGTTTATTAGGACAACTCACTAAGTGATCAAAATTCTTTTATAAATGAGCAGTTTAAAACCCATCCGCCGTTTATTAGGACAACTCACTAAGTGATCAAAATTCTTTTATAAATGAGCAGTTTAAAACCCATCTGCCGTTTATTAGGACAACTCACTAAGTGATCAAAATTCTTTTATAAATGAGCAGTTTAAAACCCATCCGCCGTTTATTAGGACAACTCACTAAGTGATCAAAATTCTTTTATAAATGAGCAGTTTAAAACCCATCCGCCGTTTATTAGGACAACTCACTAAGTGATCAAAATTCTTTTATAAATGAGCAGTTTAAAACCCATCCGCCGTTTATTAGGACAACTCACTAAGTGATCAAAATTCTTTTATAAATGAGCAGTTTAAAACCCATCCGCCGTTTATTAGGACAACTCACTAAGTGATCAAAATTCTTTTATAAATGAGCAGTTTAAAACCCATCCGCCGTTTATTAGGACAACTCACTAAGTGATCAAAATTCTTTTATAAATGAGCAGTTTAAAACCCATCCGCCGTTTATTAGGACAACTCACTAAGTGATCAAAATTCTTTTATAAATGAGCAGTTTAAAACCCATCTGCCGTTTATTAGGACAACTCACTAAGTGATCAAAATTCTTTTATAAATGAGCAGTTTAAAACCCATCTGCCGTTTATTAGGACAACTCACTAAGTGATCAAAATTCTTTTATAAATGAGCAGTTTAAAACCCATCTGCCGTTTATTAGGACAACTCACTAAGTGATCAAAATTCTTTTATAAATGAGCAGTTTAAAACCCATCCGCCGTTTATTAGGACAACTCACTAAGTGATCAAAATTCTTTTATAAATGAGCAGTTTAAAACCCATCTGCCGTTTATTAGGACAACTCACTAAGTGATCAAAATTCTTTTATAAATGAGCAGTTTAAAACCCATCCGCCGTTTATTAGGACAACTCACTAAGTGATCAAAATTCTTTTATAAATGAGCAGTTTAAAACCCATCCGCCGTTTATTAGGACAACTCACTAAGTGATCAAAATTCTTTTATAAATGAGCAGTTTAAAACCCATCCGCCGTTTATTAGGACAACTCACTAAGTGATCAAAATTCTTTTATAAATGAGCAGTTTAAAACCCATCCGCCGTTTATTAGGACAACTCACTAAGTGATCAAAATTCTTTTATAAATGAGCAGTTTAAAACCCATCCGCCGTTTATTAGGACAACTCACTAAGTGATCAAAATTCTTTTATAAATGAGCAGTTTAAAACCCATCCGCCGTTTATTAGGACAACTCACTAAGTGATCAAAATTCTTTTATAAATGAGCAGTTTAAAACCCATCTGCCGTTTATTAGGACAACTCACTAAGTGATCAAAATTCTTTTATAAATGAGCAGTTTAAAACCCATCTGCCGTTTATTAGGACAACTCACTAAGTGATCAAAATTCTTTTATAAATGAGCAGTTTAAAACCCATCCGCCGTTTATTAGGACAACTCACTAAGTGATCAAAATTCTTTTATAAATGAGCAGTTTAAAACCCATCTGCCGTTTATTAGGACAACTCACTAAGTGATCAAAATTCTTTTATAAATGAGCAGTTTAAAACCCATCCGCCGTTTATTAGGACAACTCACTAAGTGATCAAAATTCTTTTATAAATGAGCAGTTTAAAACCCATCCGCCGTTTATTAGGACAACTCACTAAGTGATCAAAATTCTTTTATAAATGAGCAGTTTAAAACCCATCCGCCGTTTATTAGGACAACTCACTAAGTGATCAAAATTCTTTTATAAATGAGCAGTTTAAAACCCATCCGCCGTTTATTAGGACAACTCACTAAGTGATCAAAATTCTTTTATAAATGAGCAGTTTAAAACCCATCCGCCGTTTATTAGGACAACTCACTAAGTGATCAAAATTCTTTTATAAATGAGCAGTTTAAAACCCATCCGCCGTTTATTAGGACAACTCACTAAGTGATCAAAATTCTTTTATAAATGAGCAGTTTAAAACCCATCTGCCGTTTATTAGGACAACTCACTAAGTGATCAAAATTCTTTTATAAATGAGCAGTTTAAAACCCATCCGCCGTTTATTAGGACAACTCACTAAGTGATCAAAATTCTTTTATAAATGAGCAGTTTAAAACCCATCTGCCGTTTATTAGGACAACTCACTAAGTGATCAAAATTCTTTTATAAATGAGCAGTTTAAAACCCATCCGCCGTTTATTAGGACAACTCACTAAGTGATCAAAATTCTTTTATAAATGAGCAGTTTAAAACCCATCCGCCGTTTATTAGGACAACTCACTAAGTGATCAAAATTCTTTTATAAATGAGCAGTTTAAAACCCATCCGCCGTTTATTAGGACAACTCACTAAGTGATCAAAATTCTTTTATAAATGAGCAGTTTAAAACCCATCCGCCGTTTATTAGGACAACTCACTAAGTGATCAAAATTCTTTTATAAATGAGCAGTTTAAAACCCATCCGCCGTTTATTAGGACAACTCACTAAGTGATCAAAATTCTTTTATAAATGAGCAGTTTAAAACCCATCCGCCGTTTATTAGGACAACTCACTAAGTGATCAAAATTCTTTTATAAATGAGCAGTTTAAAACCCATCTGCCGTTTATTAGGACAACTCACTAAGTGATCAAAATTCTTTTATAAATGAGCAGTTTAAAACCCATCCGCCGTTTATTAGGACAACTCACTAAGTGATCAAAATTCTTTTATAAATGAGCAGTTTAAAACCCATCCGCCGTTTATTAGGACAACTCACTAAGTGATCAAAATTCTTTTATAAATGAGCAGTTTAAAACCCATCCGCCGTTTATTAGGACAACTCACTAAGTGATCAAAATTCTTTTTATAAATGAGCAGTTTAAAACCCATCCGCCGTTTATTAGGACAACTCACTAAGTGATCAAAATTCTTTTATAAATGAGCAGTTTAAAACCCATCCGCCGTTTATTAGGACAACTCACTAAGTGATCAAAATTCTTTTATAAATGAGCAGTTTAAAACCCATCCGCCGTTTATTAGGACAACTCACTAAGTGATCAAAATTCTTTTATAAATGAGCAGTTTAAAACCCATCCGCCGTTTATTAGGACAACTCACTAAGTGATCAAAATTCTTTTATAAATGAGCAGTTTAAAACCCATCCGCCGTTTATTAGGACAACTCACTAAGTGATCAAAATTCTTTTATAAATGAGCAGTTTAAAACCCATCCGCCGTTTATTAGGACAACTCACTAAGTGATCAAAATTCTTTTATAAATGAGCAGTTTAAAACCCATCCGCCGTTTATTAGGACAACTCACTAAGTGATCAAAATTCTTTTATAAATGAGCAGTTTAAAACCCATCCGCCGTTTATTAGGACAACTCACTAAGTGATCAAAATTCTTTTATAAATGAGCAGTTTAAAACCCATCTGCCGTTTATTAGGACAACTCACTAAGTGATCAAAATTCTTTTATAAATGAGCAGTTTAAAACCCATCCGCCGTTTATTAGGACAACTCACTAAGTGATCAAAATTCTTTTATAAATGAGCAGTTTAAAACCCATCCGCCGTTTATTAGGACAACTCACTAAGTGATCAAAATTCTTTTATAAATGAGCAGTTTAAAACCCATCTGCCGTTTATTAGGACAACTCACTAAGTGATCAAAATTCTTTTATAAATGAGCAGTTTAAAACCCATCCGCCGTTTATTAGGACAACTCACTAAGTGATCAAAATTCTTTTATAAATGAGCAGTTTAAAACCCATCCGCCGTTTATTAGGACAACTCACTAAGTGATCAAAATTCTTTTATAAATGAGCAGTTTAAAACCCATCCGCCGTTTATTAGGACAACTCACTAAGTGATCAAAATTCTTTTATAAATGAGCAGTTTAAAACCCATCCGCCGTTTATTAGGACAACTCACTAAGTGATCAAAATTCTTTTATAAATGAGCAGTTTAAAACCCATCCGCCGTTTATTAGGACAACTCACTAAGTGATCAAAATTCTTTTATAAATGAGCAGTTTAAAACCCATCCGCCGTTTATTAGGACAACTCACTAAGTGATCAAAATTCTTTTATAAATGAGCAGTTTAAAACCCATCCGCCGTTTATTAGGACAACTCACTAAGTGATCAAAATTCTTTTATAAATGAGCAGTTTAAAACCCATCTGCCGTTTATTAGGACAACTCACTAAGTGATCAAAATTCTTTTATAAATGAGCAGTTTAAAACCCATCCGCCGTTTATTAGGACAACTCACTAAGTGATCAAAATTCTTTTATAAATGAGCAGTTTAAAACCCATCCGCCGTTTATTAGGACAACTCACTAAGTGATCAAAATTCTTTTATAAATGAGCAGTTTAAAACCCATCCGCCGTTTATTAGGACAACTCACTAAGTGATCAAAATTCTTTTATAAATGAGCAGTTTAAAACCCATCCGCCGTTTATTAGGACAACTCACTAAGTGATCAAAATTCTTTTATAAATGAGCAGTTTAAAACCCATCCGCCGTTTATTAGGACAACTCACTAAGTGATCAAAATTCTTTTATAAATGAGCAGTTTAAAACCCATCCGCCGTTTATTAGGACAACTCACTAAGTGATCAAAATTCTTTTATAAATGAGCAGTTTAAAACCCATCTGCCGTTTATTAGGACAACTCACTAAGTGATCAAAATTCTTTTATAAATGAGCAGTTTAAAACCCATCCGCCGTTTATTAGGACAACTCACTAAGTGATCAAAATTCTTTTATAAATGAGCAGTTTAAAACCCATCCGCCGTTTATTAGGACAACTCACTAAGTGATCAAAATTCTTTTATAAATGAGCAGTTTAAAACCCATCCGCCGTTTATTAGGACAACTCACTAAGTGATCAAAATTCTTTTATAAATGAGCAGTTTAAAACCCATCCGCCGTTTATTAGGACAACTCACTAAGTGATCAAAATTCTTTTATAAATGAGCAGTTTAAAACCCATCCGCCGTTTATTAGGACAACTCACTAAGTGATCAAAATTCTTTTATAAATGAGCAGTTTAAAACCCATCCGCCGTTTATTAGGACAACTCACTAAGTGATCAAAATTCTTTTATAAATGAGCAGTTTAAAACCCATCCGCCGTTTATTAGGACAACTCACTAAGTGATCAAAATTCTTTTATAAATGAGCAGTTTAAAACCCATCCGCCGTTTATTAGGACAACTCACTAAGTGATCAAAATTCTTTTATAAATGAGCAGTTTAAAACCCATCCGCCGTTTATTAGGACAACTCACTAAGTGATCAAAATTCTTTTATAAATGAGCAGTTTAAAACCCATCCGCCGTTTATTAGGACAACTCACTAAGTGATCAAAATTCTTTTATAAATGAGCAGTTTAAAACCCATCTGCCGTTTATTAGGACAACTCACTAAGTGATCAAAATTCTTTTATAAATGAGCAGTTTAAAACCCATCCGCCGTTTATTAGGACAACTCACTAAGTGATCAAAATTCTTTTATAAATGAGCAGTTTAAAACCCATCCGCCGTTTATTAGGACAACTCACTAAGTGATCAAAATTCTTTTATAAATGAGCAGTTTAAAACCCATCCGCCGTTTATTAGGACAACTCACTAAGTGATCAAAATTCTTTTATAAATGAGCAGTTTAAAACCCATCCGCCGTTTATTAGGACAACTCACTAAGTGATCAAAATTCTTTTATAAATGAGCAGTTTAAAACCCATCCGCCGTTTATTAGGACAACTCACTAAGTGATCAAAATTCTTTTATAAATGAGCAGTTTAAAACCCATCCGCCGTTTATTAGGACAACTCACTAAGTGATCAAAATTCTTTTATAAATGAGCAGTTTAAAACCCATCCGCCGTTTATTAGGACAACTCACTAAGTGATCAAAATTCTTTTATAAATGAGCAGTTTAAAACCCATCCGCCGTTTATTAGGACAACTCACTAAGTGATCAAAATTCTTTTATAAATGAGCAGTTTAAAACCCATCCGCCGTTTATTAGGACAACTCACTAAGTGATCAAAATTCTTTTATAAATGAGCAGTTTAAAACCCATCCGCCGTTTATTAGGACAACTCACTAAGTGATCAAAATTCTTTTATAAATGAGCAGTTTAAAACCCATCCGCCGTTTATTAGGACAACTCACTAAGTGATCAAAATTCTTTTATAAATGAGCAGTTTAAAACCCATCCGCCGTTTATTAGGACAACTCACTAAGTGATCAAAATTCTTTTATAAATGAGCAGTTTAAAACCCATCCGCCGTTTATTAGGACAACTCACTAAGTGATCAAAATTCTTTTATAAATGAGCAGTTTAAAACCCATCCGCCGTTTATTAGGACAACTCACTAAGTGATCAAAATTCTTTTATAAATGAGCAGTTTAAAACCCATCTGCCGTTTATTAGGACAACTCACTAAGTGATCAAAATTCTTTTATAAATGAGCAGTTTAAAACCCATCCGCCGTTTATTAGGACAACTCACTAAGTGATCAAAATTCTTTTATAAATGAGCAGTTTAAAACCCATCCGCCGTTTATTAGGACAACTCACTAAGTGATCAAAATTCTTTTATAAATGAGCAGTTTAAAACCCATCCGCCGTTTATTAGGACAACTCACTAAGTGATCAAAATTCTTTTATAAATGAGCAGTTTAAAACCCATCCGCCGTTTATTAGGACAACTCACTAAGTGATCAAAATTCTTTTATAAATGAGCAGTTTAAAACCCATCCGCCGTTTATTAGGACAACTCACTAAGTGATCAAAATTCTTTTATAAATGAGCAGTTTAAAACCCATCCGCCGTTTATTAGGACAACTCACTAAGTGATCAAAATTCTTTTATAAATGAGCAGTTTAAAACCCATCCGCCGTTTATTAGGACAACTCACTAAGTGATCAAAATTCTTTTATAAATGAGCAGTTTAAAACCCATCCGCCGTTTATTAGGACAACTCACTAAGTGATCAAAATTCTTTTATAAATGAGCAGTTTAAAACCCATCCGCCGTTTATTAGGACAACTCACTAAGTGATCAAAATTCTTTTATAAATGAGCAGTTTAAAACCCATCCGCCGTTTATTAGGACAACTCACTAAGTGATCAAAATTCTTTTATAAATGAGCAGTTTAAAACCCATCTGCCGTTTATTAGGACAACTCACTAAGTGATCAAAATTCTTTTATAAATGAGCAGTTTAAAACCCATCCGCCGTTTATTAGGACAACTCACTAAGTGATCAAAATTCTTTTATAAATGAGCAGTTTAAAACCCATCCGCCGTTTATTAGGACAACTCACTAAGTGATCAAAATTCTTTTATAAATGAGCAGTTTAAAACCCATCCGCCGTTTATTAGGACAACTCACTAAGTGATCAAAATTCTTTTATAAATGAGCAGTTTAAAACCCATCCGCCGTTTATTAGGACAACTCACTAAGTGATCAAAATTCTTTTATAAATGAGCAGTTTAAAACCCATCCGCCGTTTATTAGGACAACTCACTAAGTGATCAAAATTCTTTTATAAATGAGCAGTTTAAAACCCATCCGCCGTTTATTAGGACAACTCACTAAGTGATCAAAATTCTTTTATAAATGAGCAGTTTAAAACCCATCCGCCGTTTATTAGGACAACTCACTAAGTGATCAAAATTCTTTTATAAATGAGCAGTTTAAAACCCATCCGCCGTTTATTAGGACAACTCACTAAGTGATCAAAATTCTTTTATAAATGAGCAGTTTAAAACCCATCCGCCGTTTATTAGGACAACTCACTAAGTGATCAAAATTCTTTTATAAATGAGCAGTTTAAAACCCATCCGCCGTTTATTAGGACAACTCACTAAGTGATCAAAATTCTTTTATAAATGAGCAGTTTAAAACCCATCCGCCGTTTATTAGGACAACTCACTAAGTGATCAAAATTCTTTTATAAATGAGCAGTTTAAAACCCATCCGCCGTTTATTAGGACAACTCACTAAGTGATCAAAATTCTTTTATAAATGAGCAGTTTAAAACCCATCCGCCGTTTATTAGGACAACTCACTAAGTGATCAAAATTCTTTTATAAATGAGCAGTTTAAAACCCATCCGCCGTTTATTAGGACAACTCACTAAGTGATCAAAATTCTTTTATAAATGAGCAGTTTAAAACCCATCCGCCGTTTATTAGGACAACTCACTAAGTGATCAAAATTCTTTTATAAATGAGCAGTTTAAAACCCATCCGCCGTTTATTAGGACAACTCACTAAGTGATCAAAATTCTTTTATAAATGAGCAGTTTAAAACCCATCCGCCGTTTATTAGGACAACTCACTAAGTGATCAAAATTCTTTTATAAATGAGCAGTTTAAAACCCATCTGCCGTTTATTAGGACAACTCACTAAGTGATCAAAATTCTTTTATAAATGAGCAGTTTAAAACCCATCCGCCGTTTATTAGGACAACTCACTAAGTGATCAAAATTCTTTTATAAATGAGCAGTTTAAAACCCATCCGCCGTTTATTAGGACAACTCACTAAGTGATCAAAATTCTTTTATAAATGAGCAGTTTAAAACCCATCCGCCGTTTATTAGGACAACTCACTAAGTGATCAAAATTCTTTTA
Organism: Tachypleus tridentatus; assembly: GCF_004210375.1. Classification (NCBI taxonomy): domain Eukaryota; kingdom Metazoa; phylum Arthropoda; class Merostomata; order Xiphosura; family Limulidae; genus Tachypleus; species Tachypleus tridentatus. Next base: position 384,810 of record NC_134833.1, on the reverse strand, counting down.
TAAATGAGCAGTTTAAAACCCATCCGCCGTTTATTAGGACAACTCACTAAGTGATCAAAATTCTTTTATAAATGAGCAGTTTAAAACCCATCCGCCGTTTATTAGGACAACTCACTAAGTGATCAAAATTCTTTTATAAATGAGCAGTTTAAAACCCATCCGCCGTTTATTAGGACAACTCACTAAGTGATCAAAATTCTTTTATAAATGAGCAGTTTAAAACCCATCTGCCGTTTATTAGGACAACTCACTAAGTGATCAAAATTCTTTTATAAATGAGCAGTTTAAAACCCATCCGCCGTTTATTAGGACAACTCACTAAGTGATCAAAATTCTTTTATAAATGAGCAGTTTAAAACCCATCCGCCGTTTATTAGGACAACTCACTAAGTGATCAAAATTCTTTTATAAATGAGCAGTTTAAAACCCATCCGCCGTTTATTAGGACAACTCACTAAGTGATCAAAATTCTTTTATAAATGAGCAGTTTAAAACCCATCCGCCGTTTATTAGGACAACTCACTAAGTGATCAAAATTCTTTTATAAATGAGCAGTTTAAAACCCATCCGCCGTTTATTAGGACAACTCACTAAGTGATCAAAATTCTTTTATAAATGAGCAGTTTAAAACCCATCCGCCGTTTATTAGGACAACTCACTAAGTGATCAAAATTCTTTTATAAATGAGCAGTTTAAAACCCATCCGCCGTTTATTAGGACAACTCACTAAGTGATCAAAATTCTTTTATAAATGAGCAGTTTAAAACCCATCCGCCGTTTATTAGGACAACTCACTAAGTGATCAAAATTCTTTTATAAATGAGCAGTTTAAAACCCATCCGCCGTTTATTAGGACAACTCACTAAGTGATCAAAATTCTTTTATAAATGAGCAGTTTAAAACCCATCCGCCGTTTATTAGGACAACTCACTAAGTGATCAAAATTCTTTTATAAATGAGCAGTTTAAAACCCATCCGCCGTTTATTAGGACAACTCACTAAGTGATCAAAATTCTTTTATAAATGAGCAGTTTAAAACCCATCCGCCGTTTATTAGGACAACTCACTAAGTGATCAAAATTCTTTTATAAATGAGCAGTTTAAAACCCATCCGCCGTTTATTAGGACAACTCACTAAGTGATCAAAATTCTTTTATAAATGAGCAGTTTAAAACCCATCCGCCGTTTATTAGGACAACTCACTAAGTGATCAAAATTCTTTTATAAATGAGCAGTTTAAAACCCATCCGCCGTTTATTAGGACAACTCACTAAGTGATCAAAATTCTTTTATAAATGAGCAGTTTAAAACCCATCCGCCGTTTATTAGGACAACTCACTAAGTGATCAAAATTCTTTTATAAATGAGCAGTTTAAAACCCATCCGCCGTTTATTAGGACAACTCACTAAGTGATCAAAATTCTTTTATAAATGAGCAGTTTAAAACCCATCCGCCGTTTATTAGGACAACTCACTAAGTGATCAAAATTCTTTTATAAATGAGCAGTTTAAAACCCATCCGCCGTTTATTAGGACAACTCACTAAGTGATCAAAATTCTTTTATAAATGAGCAGTTTAAAACCCATCCGCCGTTTATTAGGACAACTCACTAAGTGATCAAAATTCTTTTATAAATGAGCAGTTTAAAACCCATCCGCCGTTTATTAGGACAACTCACTAAGTGATCAAAATTCTTTTATAAATGAGCAGTTTAAAACCCATCCGCCGTTTATTAGGACAACTCACTAAGTGATCAAAATTCTTTTATAAATGAGCAGTTTAAAACCCATCCGCCGTTTATTAGGACAACTCACTAAGTGATCAAAATTCTTTTATAAATGAGCAGTTTAAAACCCATCCGCCGTTTATTAGGACAACTCACTAAGTGATCAAAATTCTTTTATAAATGAGCAGTTTAAAACCCATCTGCCGTTTATTAGGACAACTCACTAAGTGATCAAAATTCTTTTATAAATGAGCAGTTTAAAACCCATCCGCCGTTTATTAGGACAACTCACTAAGTGATCAAAATTCTTTTATAAATGAGCAGTTTAAAACCCATCCGCCGTTTATTAGGACAACTCACTAAGTGATCAAAATTCTTTTATAAATGAGCAGTTTAAAACCCATCTGCCGTTTATTAGGACAACTCACTAAGTGATCAAAATTCTTTTATAAATGAGCAGTTTAAAACCCATCCGCCGTTTATTAGGACAACTCACTAAGTGATCAAAATTCTTTTATAAATGAGCAGTTTAAAACCCATCCGCCGTTTATTAGGACAACTCACTAAGTGATCAAAATTCTTTTATAAATGAGCAGTTTAAAACCCATCTGCCGTTTATTAGGACAACTCACTAAGTGATCAAAATTCTTTTATAAATGAGCAGTTTAAAACCCATCCGCCGTTTATTAGGACAACTCACTAAGTGATCAAAATTCTTTTATAAATGAGCAGTTTAAAACCCATCCGCCGTTTATTAGGACAACTCACTAAGTGATCAAAATTCTTTTATAAATGAGCAGTTTAAAACCCATCCGCCGTTTATTAGGACAACTCACTAAGTGATCAAAATTCTTTTATAAATGAGCAGTTTAAAACCCATCCGCCGTTTATTAGGACAACTCACTAAGTGATCAAAATTCTTTTATAAATGAGCAGTTTAAAACCCATCCGCCGTTTATTAGGACAACTCACTAAGTGATCAAAATTCTTTTATAAATGAGCAGTTTAAAACCCATCCGCCGTTTATTAGGACAACTCACTAAGTGATCAAAATTCTTTTATAAATGAGCAGTTTAAAACCCATCCGCCGTTTATTAGGACAACTCACTAAGTGATCAAAATTCTTTTATAAATGAGCAGTTTAAAACCCATCCGCCGTTTATTAGGACAACTCACTAAGTGATCAAAATTCTTTTATAAATGAGCAGTTTAAAACCCATCCGCCGTTTATTAGGACAACTCACTAAGTGATCAAAATTCTTTTATAAATGAGCAGTTTAAAACCCATCCGCCGTTTATTAGGACAACTCACTAAGTGATCAAAATTCTTTTATAAATGAGCAGTTTAAAACCCATCCGCCGTTTATTAGGACAACTCACTAAGTGATCAAAATTCTTTTATAAATGAGCAGTTTAAAACCCATCCGCCGTTTATTAGGACAACTCACTAAGTGATCAAAATTCTTTTATAAATGAGCAGTTTAAAACCCATCCGCCGTTTATTAGGACAACTCACTAAGTGATCAAAATTCTTTTATAAATGAGCAGTTTAAAACCCATCTGCCGTTTATTAGGACAACTCACTAAGTGATCAAAATTCTTTTATAAATGAGCAGTTTAAAACCCATCTGCCGTTTATTAGGACAACTCACTAAGTGATCAAAATTCTTTTATAAATGAGCAGTTTAAAACCCATCCGCCGTTTATTAGGACAACTCACTAAGTGATCAAAATTCTTTTATAAATGAGCAGTTTAAAACCCATCCGCCGTTTATTAGGACAACTCACTAAGTGATCAAAATTCTTTTATAAATGAGCAGTTTAAAACCCATCTGCCGTTTATTAGGACAACTCACTAAGTGATCAAAATTCTTTTATAAATGAGCAGTTTAAAACCCATCCGCCGTTTATTAGGACAACTCACTAAGTGATCAAAATTCTTTTATAAATGAGCAGTTTAAAACCCATCTGCCGTTTATTAGGACAACTCACTAAGTGATCAAAATTCTTTTATAAATGAGCAGTTTAAAACCCATCCGCCGTTTATTAGGACAACTCACTAAGTGATCAAAATTCTTTTATAAATGAGCAGTTTAAAACCCATCCGCCGTTTATTAGGACAACTCACTAAGTGATCAAAATTCTTTTATAAATGAGCAGTTTAAAACCCATCTGCCGTTTATTAGGACAACTCACTAAGTGATCAAAATTCTTTTATAAATGAGCAGTTTAAAACCCATCCGCCGTTTATTAGGACAACTCACTAAGTGATCAAAATTCTTTTATAAATGAGCAGTTTAAAACCCATCCGCCGTTTATTAGGACAACTCACTAAGTGATCAAAATTCTTTTATAAATGAGCAGTTTAAAACCCATCCGCCGTTTATTAGGACAACTCACTAAGTGATCAAAATTCTTTTATAAATGAGCAGTTTAAAACCCATCCGCCGTTTATTAGGACAACTCACTAAGTGATCAAAATTCTTTTATAAATGAGCAGTTTAAAACCCATCCGCCGTTTATTAGGACAACTCACTAAGTGATCAAAATTCTTTTATAAATGAGCAGTTTAAAACCCATCCGCCGTTTATTAGGACAACTCACTAAGTGATCAAAATTCTTTTATAAATGAGCAGTTTAAAACCCATCCGCCGTTTATTAGGACAACTCACTAAGTGATCAAAATTCTTTTATAAATGAGCAGTTTAAAACCCATCCGCCGTTTATTAGGACAACTCACTAAGTGATCAAAATTCTTTTATAAATGAGCAGTTTAAAACCCATCCGCCGTTTATTAGGACAACTCACTAAGTGATCAAAATTCTTTTATAAATGAGCAGTTTAAAACCCATCCGCCGTTTATTAGGACAACTCACTAAGTGATCAAAATTCTTTTATAAATGAGCAGTTTAAAACCCATCCGCCGTTTATTAGGACAACTCACTAAGTGATCAAAATTCTTTTATAAATCAGCATTTTAAAACCCATCCGCCGTTTATTAGGACAACTCACTAAGTGATCAAAATTCTTTTATAAATGAGCAGTTTAAAACCCATCCGCCGTTTATTAGGACAACTCACTAAGTGATCAAAATTATTTTATAAATCAGCAGTTTAAAACCCATCCGCCGTTTATTAGGACAACTCACTAAGTGATCAAAATTCTTTTATAAATGAGCAGTTTAAAACCCATCCGCCGTTTATTAGGACAACTCACTAAGTGATCAAAATTCTTTATAAATGAGCAGTTTAAAACCCATCCGCCGTTTATTAGGACAACTCACTAAGTGATCAAAATTCTTTTATAAATGAGCAGTTTAAAACCCATCCGCCGTTTATTAGGACAACTCACTAAGTGATCAAAATTCTTTTATAAATGAGCAGTTTAAAACCCATCCGCCGTTTATTAGGACAACTCACTAAGTGATCAAAATTCTTTTATAAATGAGCAGTTTAAAACCCATCCGCCGTTTATTAGGACAACTCACTAAGTGATCAAAATTCTTTTATAAATGAGCAGTTTAAAACCCATCCGCCGTTTATTAGGACAACTCACTAAGTGATCAAAATTCTTTTATAAATGAGCAGTTTAAAACCCATCTGCCGTTTATTAGGACAACTCACTAAGTGATCAAAATTCTTTTATAAATGAGCAGTTTAAAACCCATCCGCCGTTTATTAGGACAACTCACTAAGTGATCAAAATTCTTTTATAAATGAGCAGTTTAAAACCCATCCGCCGTTTATTAGGACAACTCACTAAGTGATCAAAATTCTTTTATAAATGAGCAGTTTAAAACCCATCCGCCGTTTATTAGGACAACTCACTAAGTGATCAAAATTCTTTTATAAATGAGCAGTTTAAAACCCATCCGCCGTTTATTAGGACAACTCACTAAGTGATCAAAATTCTTTTATAAATGAGCAGTTTAAAACCCATCCGCCGTTTATTAGGACAACTCACTAAGTGATCAAAATTCTTTTATAAATGAGCAGTTTAAAACCCATCCGCCGTTTATTAGGACAACTCACTAAGTGATCAAAATTCTTTTATAAATGAGCAGTTTAAAACCCATCTGCCGTTTATTAGGACAACTCACTAAGTGATCAAAATTCTTTTATAAATGAGCAGTTTAAAACCCATCCGCCGTTTATTAGGACAACTCACTAAGTGATCAAAATTCTTTTATAAATGAGCAGTTTAAAACCCATCCGCCGTTTATTAGGACAACTCACTAAGTGATCAAAATTCTTTTATAAATGAGCAGTTTAAAACCCATCTGCCGTTTATTAGGACAACTCACTAAGTGATCAAAATTCTTTTATAAATGAGCAGTTTAAAACCCATCCGCCGTTTATTAGGACAACTCACTAAGTGATCAAAATTCTTTTATAAATGAGCAGTTTAAAACCCATCCGCCGTTTATTAGGACAACTCACTAAGTGATCAAAATTCTTTTATAAATGAGCAGTTTAAAACCCATCCGCCGTTTATTAGGACAACTCACTAAGTGATCAAAATTCTTTTATAAATGAGCAGTTTAAAACCCATCTGCCGTTTATTAGGACAACTCACTAAGTGATCAAAATTCTTTTATAAATGAGCAGTTTAAAACCCATCCGCCGTTTATTAGGACAACTCACTAAGTGATCAAAATTCTTTTATAAATGAGCAGTTTAAAACCCATCCGCCGTTTATTAGGACAACTCACTAAGTGATCAAAATTCTTTTATAAATGAGCAGTTTAAAACCCATCTGCCGTTTATTAGGACAACTCACTAAGTGATCAAAATTCTTTTATAAATGAGCAGTTTAAAACCCATCCGCCGTTTATTAGGACAACTCACTAAGTGATCAAAATTCTTTTATAAATGAGCAGTTTAAAACCCATCTGCCGTTTATTAGGACAACTCACTAAGTGATCAAAATTCTTTTATAAATGAGCAGTTTAAAACCCATCCGCCGTTTATTAGGACAACTCACTAAGTGATCAAAATTCTTTTATAAATGAGCAGTTTAAAACCCATCCGCCGTTTATTAGGACAACTCACTAAGTGATCAAAATTCTTTTATAAATGAGCAGTTTAAAACCCATCCGCCGTTTATTAGGACAACTCACTAAGTGATCAAAATTCTTTTATAAATGAGCAGTTTAAAACCCATCCGCCGTTTATTAGGACAACTCACTAAGTGATCAAAATTCCGCCGTTTATAAATCAGCAGTTTAAAACCCATCCGCCGTTTATTAGGACAACTCACTAAGTGATCAAAATTCTTTTATAAATCAGCAGTTTAAAACCCATCCGCCGTTTATTAGGACAACTCACTAAGTGATCAAAATTCTTTTTATAAATGAGCAGTTTAAAACCCATCTGCGCCGTTTATTAGGACAACTCACTAAGTGATCAAAATTCTTTTATAAATGAGCAGTTTAAAACCCATCCGCCGTTTATTAGGACAACTCACTAAGTGATCAAAATTCTTTTATAAATGAGCAGTTTAAAACCCATCCGCCGTTTATTAGGACAACTCACTAAGTGATCAAAATTCTTTATAAATGAGCAGTTTAAAACCCATCCGCCGTTTATTAGGACAACTCACTAAGTGATCAAAATTCTTTTATAAATGAGCAGTTTAAAACCCATCTGCCGTTTATTAGGACAACTCACTAAGTGATCAAAATTCTTTTATAAATGAGCAGTTTAAAACCCATCTGCCGTTTATTAGGACAACTCACTAAGTGATCAAAATTCTTTTATAAATGAGCAGTTTAAAACCCATCCGCCGTTTATTAGGACAACTCACTAAGTGATCAAAATTCTTTTATAAATGAGCAGTTTAAAACCCATCCGCCGTTTATTAGGACAACTCACTAAGTGATCAAAATTCTTTTATAAATGAGCAGTTTAAAACCCATCTGCCGTTTATTAGGACAACTCACTAAGTGATCAAAATTCTTTTATAAATGAGCAGTTTAAAACCCATCCGCCGTTTATTAGGACAACTCACTAAGTGATCAAAATTCTTTATAAATGAGCAGTTTAAAACCCATCCGCCGTTTATTAGGACAACTCACTAAGTGATCAAAATTCTTTATAAATGAGCAGTTTAAAACCCATCTGCCGTTTATTAGGACAACTCATCAAGTGAATAAAATTATTTTATAAATCAGCATTTTAAAACCCATCTGCCGTTTATTAGGGCAACCTACTAAGTGATCAAAAATTCTTTTATAAAATGAGCAGTTTAAAACCCATCTGCCGTTTATTAGGACAACTCACTAAGTAATCAAAATTCTTTTATAAATGAGCAGTTTGAAACCCATCCACCGTTTATTAGGGACAACTCTACTAAGTGATCAAACTCCTTTTATAAATGAGCAGTTTAAAACCCATCCGCCGTTTATTAGGACAACTCACTAAGTGAGCAAAATTTTTTTTATAAATGAGTAGTTTATACCCATCCTCCTTTTATTAGGACAACTCACTAAGTGATCAAAATTCTTTTATAAACCAGCATTTTAAAACCCATCTGCCGTTTATTAGGACAATCCACTAAGTGATCAAAATTCTTTTAGAAATCAGCAGTTTATTGTCATAACAACTTGCAACACACAAGATCTTGATATCATGTGAAACTTTAGTATTTTTTGGACAAATTCTTTATCTATGCGATAAAATGTAAATCAAAAGATCAAGTGGTCCTACGACACACAGCCCTGAGGTACCTCATAATTTATAACAATAATTTAGTTTGGCTGAACTTCATTTATAATAACTCACTGCTTTCTTCCATCAAGCTACTCTTACATCCAATTAATTAAGTTATCCCTCACTTCTATAGAAATAAGTTTTCACATCATTTTTTGTGGCACTTTGTCCAATGCTTTTGACAATCCAGATATGTCAATCAAATCTACATCCTTATCTTCATTTACACATGCAGTAACATTATCAAATCAAGCCTAAAGATTTGTAAGGCAAGATTTTCTTTTAGTGAAACCACATTGACCATCTAAGATGACGTACTAAACTTTGTTAAATGATTTTAAATAGAACTTTTATCAGACTTCACAAAACTTTTTTCCACAAATGCCATAAGACCCAGTAGGCCTATAATTACTGGGACAAGTTCTATTACGTCCTTTCTCAAATTTGAGCACAGTTAATTTTCAATCTGTTGGTACTTGCCTCTATTGGAAAACTTACAGAAAATTGTGGCAAGAAGCTCACATCCTTGAGTTTATTATTACAATATTATCTTGTCCAGGGTCCTATCATTCTTTAAACTACCAAGTTTTATTTTAAGATCAGAATTTATGGTATTTCCTTGTTCAACTTTGTTTTCATCTATCAGTTATTCAAGATTATAAATACTGCTTAAGTCTTCATTAGTAAAAACGGAAGAAAAATCATAATTTAATAAACTAGTCATTTTATAATCATCAGATAAGCAAGTCTCAACTCAGGGTCCTATCCTCATCCTAACATATAAATCTTTTAGATGTCCTAATTTCCCCTTTTCCAATGTACTTTTATTTTTATATTTACCAGCCAATTTAAATTTTTTAAATTGTGATGCATTTCTTTAATTTTACTTCATATACTGTTTGTAAACCAACCTATTTTTTTTACTTGCAGCAACTATTTTATTTTTCTAAGGAATATATTTGTTTTGAAAACTAAAATATTTATATTTATAAGTAATCTTTTCACATTTGATCAGTATTTTCAAATAATTCAGCTGCCCAACTAATAAACAACAATTGTTGTTGCATCCTTACAAAATTCGCTTTTTTTGTATTTTGGAATCAAAATATCATAATTCCTGATTTTCCATATGCAGCAAAAACATCAAACTCAATACAGCAGTGATCACTTGTACCTAGGTGTTTCCCACTTAAACTTTTCTCACCCATATTTATATTAGAAGTTAACACTAAATCTAAACTAATATTAGTATCAGTAAGCCTTCTTTTAAACCAATAAAATTTACTACCTACACAACATCTGAATGCAATCTATTGCAAGGCCAACTACTCTGTTTGAAATTAAATAAACATTTATTAGCTGAAGACTACCTCACCTTACCTAAATCTATTTTTTTGGTACTTTATATATTCATAATGTTATAACATATGATTTAAATTAAGAACCCTGAAGATTTATCTGGGCGTTTGTTATTTTGAGTAAATTAAATTTATGGACACATTAGTGTAATGTCTTCTTCAAATATGTTTGTTATATTAACATGACAACTTAATGTGTTTTTATTTTTTTATAAGAAATCTGTAAGAAGCACATTGTAATATGCAAGATAGAGTGATATTTCGCTTGGACCAGAAGCTACAATTTTTCTTATCTGTATCCAAGTTTCTCACCCTATATTATTTATTGACATATTTTACAGTAAGCTTTTAGGTGGTGGCATTGAAAGTATGGCATTACGGAAGCGTTTGGAGAGTTCGAACAGGAAAACACAACTATCTCATACCTTGTGTGGTAAGTAGATGAAATAAAACACACAACTATCTCATACCATGTGTGGTAAGTAGATGAAATAAAACACACAACTATCTCATACCTTGTGTGGTAAGTCGATGAAATAAAACACACAACTTCTCATACCTTGTGTGGTAAGTAGATGAAATAAAACACACAACTATCTCATACCTTGTGTGTGGTAAGTAGATGAAATAAAACACACAACTATCTCATACCATGTGTGGTAAGTAGATGAAATAAAACACATAACTATCTCAAACCATGTGTGGTAAGTAGATGAAATAAAACACATAACTATCTCATACCATGTGTGGTAAGTAGATGAAATAAAACACACAACTATCTCATACCATGTGTGGTAAATAGATGAAATAAAACACACCACTACCTCCAATAGTTTCATATAAACTGTGGATGCTGTGTTTTATAACAAATGTTTTTAACATGATGAAGACTTTATTTGCTAACATGATTAAGACTTTATTTGCTAACATGATTAAGACTTTATTTGCTAACATGATGAAGACTTTATTTGCTAACATGTAGAAGACTTTATTTGCTAACATGATGAAGACTTTATTTGCTAACATGATGAAGACTTTATTTACTAACATGATGAAGACTTTATTTACTCTTGGTTACAATTTATCAACTTGTATTTCCAATACAGATGTTAAACATTTTTATTCTATTGGATCGGTAATTGTGCAACTATATCATAGTCTATGATATAGTTTAAAACCTTTGTAAGAAATTAAAACCTTAAGTGTGTCGATTTTCACCAACTAGATAAATTTTATGATTATTAAGGGGTCTAGAAGTTATACATTATTTACATTTTCCCTGAATTTGTTAATGTTCGAGTTCTTTATTGTGGTAGGACTAAGACTTGATATAAATAAGTTAGACGATTCTGACTATTTAATAACAATTAAATTTCTGATTATAGTTTTATATTTGTGTTGGGAGAAGTAATGAAATATTTTTACGTTGTATAATTTTTTCCCTAAACACTGTAAATTAATAGAAAATCACCTTTAATATTTTAGATTATTACAAATGAACGAGAAATATTAAAGATTTCCGTACATTTAGTTATTTCAATAAGTAAATTTAGAGATCTAGAACGC
>NC_134833.1:321972-372949 GCF_004210375.1 Tachypleus tridentatus | reverse complement strand
AATGTGAACTGGAACAAATATGACAGAATATATTTTGTCTAAGATTAATATTCATGTTCAATATTTTATAATTATAAAGTAAAGGCACATAAATTATAAATGTAAGAATGTCGTATACAATTGAGAATTACCATCAGTGTATTAAGGGATAATAATTAAACACGTCCCGTGGCCTAATGGATAAGGCGTCGGTCTCCAAACCGAAGATGCGGGTTCGAGTCCCGCGAGGATAAGAGTAGAGTGCAACCTAGAATTATAATTATTTTTTAAAGCTGATGAAAGAAGCCTTCTTCACATGACTTTCTTTCTCCACTGTTTGTATAAAACCCGCTTGAAGAAAACGCAATATACAGACCTTCACTGCGTTATATTCTGTACATGTTCAGGGAGGGCCGAACGTGTGCATACATAAATCCACTTCAATCTATAAATAGTGTTCTCCTACACTATAATTTTATTTCAAAATGCTTCGAGTTATGGTTTTTTTCATTATAGTAATGGCATATCGTAAGTGTTCAAGAGTCTCTAAAGTGCAAATTGATAAAATACCATTTTAAATTTTGATTTAAACAAATTTTGAAATATTATTTTATTGTTGAAACTTCAACAGTAATATAAATAAAGGACAAACAACCCTTTTTATTTCTTCAATTTTTTCTACGTTCATTTTAAATGTACATATCTTTATGTACGTTCTTATTAAATTTTTTTTAGAATAATCATTTAAATTTTCAAATTACTATTAACGTATTTTGAATTGTATCTTTTTCCTACATCATGTTGCATCGTATTATATCCGATTAATTTACAATAAACTCAATATAACGAACGGGTTATGTTAATATACCGTTAGTGTTCCATTTCAAACCTTTGGGAAATAATTTCTTAAACAAAGTAACCTGTATTATTTTATAGGAGGATTCAAATAATAACAGTTGTTTTGTAACCTTTCACGTCAACATGTGACCGTTTTATGCATCTCGGCTACACCACCTATAAATAAATTGAATATTAAAATCATATAAAAATCATAAAGTCAGCATTAATTATTCGTATAGTTGTCAACGTTTCTCTTAAACTCATTCAAATTTCGTGCATATACAACTTTCGAATGCAACCAATTCTATTAATTATGTCAAACCCACAAACAATTCAATGTATTTTAAAAGTAGAAGAATAAAGTTGAACATTATATTCCAAATATGGACTAATCAGTGACCTATATGACAGATTATAAACTTTTAACCATTGCATTGAATATTTCTGTAAATACAACCTAAAATCCACCGCAACAGTGCACTGCAAGGACGCCTTTAGAAACTAGTGAACACTTCTATTAATAATAATTGAATATCTACTAACAACCTAAAATCTTGTTGCCTTTATCACCAGCAATTGTGCAACATTGATGACTTTAGAAACTAATCGAACACTCTATAAGGATTAATAATAATTGAATATTTATCTTAATACAACGTAAGATCTTGTTTGCTTTACTACTAGCAACAGTACATCGCGTGGACGGTTTTAAAACTAATCGAACACTGCTAATAATAATTGAATATTTCTGTAAAGTCAATGTAAAATCATATTTGCCTACCCAGCAACAGTACATCAATTAAGGCGCTTCAGAAAATAATGAAACACTGTTAATGTTAATCTCTGTTTAAATCATACGTTTGATTCAAATTATCATAACCACAAAATCTTTGTTTTACATTTATTATAACTGAAAACCATCTACCATGTATTTGGTCATTCCCTACATGATCTAAATCCTTTGAAATCAGCAGCATACTTTGAACAGCTTGCAAAACACAAGCATCATATCATCTGTGAATTTAAGTGTGTTTTTTTTCCAATTTATTCATTTATATCTTTGACGTAAATCAAAACAGTACAAAGATCCTAAGACACGTTTGTTAGTTATTCACTTGTGACACAACTATCGTTTCAATAAACTTCTCTATAAAATCACTTTAGTTTTTTCATTCAGCCGTTCTTCTATCCAATTTGCTAATTTCTACCTCAAACCTATAGATATAATTTCTACCAGCCCCTCACATGGCATTTTTGTTAACCAAGTCAGAATAAATGCAGTTATCTTGCTTTCCATCTGTTACGTTTATCAGATATTCAAGATGTGGAATGCTGCTTAAATTTTGTTCAGTAAAATAGATTTTAAAATTAACAATCCGAACATCTCGTAACTATCAAATAACTTGTATTTAAAGAATCGTCTTAAATATTTTCTATATTCATACAGTATCTCAGAAATGGAATCAGTAGACCTTCTCACAACAAGTAATTTTGTTGCATTCCACCAAATTTGATTTTTTCTAATTTTTAACCATTATCTTTATTCTTTCATTCTTTGAGACATTGAACTTTGTAGATCAATGATCAGTTGTACCAAGATATTCCTCAATCATTTCTATATTTGAAGTTAACACTGAGGCCAAAATACCATTATTTCTTGAAGATCTTAAACTAATAGGTGAGCATATCCATCTTTAACAGTTTCAAAATATTTCTCCCTCCTTGTTTCACCTAGCATTTCCAAATCGATATTTTAAATTAAAATTATTCATAATTACGACTTCATTAACAGCTAAGCTCTTTGATCTCAATGTAAAGATTCTACCTAATTTCATCAGTATCATCTGTTGATCTCGAACAAATTTACTTTTCCTTTATGGCTGAAACCCAACGGATTCAACGTCATCCCTATCGTCTTTGATATTTTCTTCTTTAACACGATGTAACTCACATTTCCTTTTAAATTCTATCCGTATTAAGTAGCCTGTAAACACAATATTCCAAAGCAACTTCTGTCATCAAACCATCAGTTGTTAACAGTGTTTCAGTTGTTCTTATTTATCAAAACCCCAATCCTACTCTTCCTCCGTACTGTACAGTCATCTATTTTATTTCTGATATTTCTAATCTATGAATAATAAAATAAAGCTTATTCTTATAATTATTTATATATTCATTTCTTGTTGAGCATTTGTCATTCTTATTGTTTCCACATTTGTTTTTCATTGCTTCACTGTTTGTTTGCAGCCTTTAAAACAACACATTGTTTGAGTTAACAGAGATAATGAAACATAGCAGCACATGTCCATTTTAAATGTAAAATTTCATTCCTGAAAACGCGTTTCTTCTCCGAACTGATCCCATAAAATGTCTCAGCAAATTCACTCATTTTACCCACTATTCTTAACCCAGCTTTCATTCCTAGAGACGTACTTACGACTTTATCCCAATAGTTTCTGGACAGTATCACCAGCAATAAAATGGTTTCTTTTGTTTCTTAAACAATCCTTTCTACTTTTTTGATTACGTTCTATGACCCAAGTAACTAGTCTTACATGTACCACAATACCTGTATATCACCAAGTCCCTTGTTATAAGTATCTTCTGTTCTGTCAGTTATAGTCCTCCATCTGTACAGCGTAATGTCTTCGGTCTTATGTTGGAAGAAGCGGTGTTTCTGCAACCAAAGCACTGATAGCCCCTCGTGTAGCTATGTAATTTACAAGAAAAATTGTCTGTAATATATCTTCCCCAAAAATTCACATACAACATGAAATTTTGTCTCTTATATTTCTTTCCTCAGACTCTTGTGTCGACAAGTCTTGTCAATGAGTCACCTTTCATTATCACCGTCTTATCATCCACGCGCAATGCCACTGTCATACTCATTTGTTTTCTTTCTTCTTCCCTCCAATTGTTACTCATCTACAGAAGTTGAAATCTGTTGCTCAACAGAATAGGGTCATTACTATAACATTAATTAATTTTAGCCTTAATAGTACTTTTCTACATCCTGAAAGTGAATGCCAGCTGAACTGCTCCTTGCATATAATAGTTCAAGCTGCTCCTGAAATGTGAACTGGAACAAATTCATGACAGAATATATTTTGTCTAAGATTAATATTCCATGTTCAATATTCTATAATTATAAAATGTAAGAATGTCGTATACAATTGAGAATTACCATCAGTGTATTAAGGGATAATAATTAAACACGTCCTCGTGGCCTAATGGATAAGGCGTCGGTCTCCAAACCGAAGACTGCGGGTTCGAGTCCCGCCGAGGATAAGAGTAGAGTGCAACCAGAATTATTTAATTATTTTTTAAAGCTGATGAAAGAAGCTTTCTTCACATGACCTCTTTCTCCACTGCTGGTATAAAACCCGCTTGAAGAAAACGCAATATACGGACCTTCACTGCGTTATATTCTGTACATGTTCAGGGAGGGCCGAACGTGTACATACATAAATCCACTTCAATCTATAAATTGTGTCTCTCCTACACTATAATTTTATTTCAAAATGCTTCGAGTTATGGTTTTCATTATAGTAATGGAATATCGTAAGTGTTCAAGAGTCTCTAAAGTGTGCAAATTGATAAAAATACCATTTTAAATTTTGATTTAAACAAATTTTGGAAATATTGTTTATTGTTGAAACTTCAACAGTAATATAAATAAAGGACAAACAACCTTTTTTATTTCTTCAATTTTTCTACGTTCATTTTAAATGTACATATCTTTATGTACGTTCTTTATTAAATTTTTTTTAGAATATTTCCTCAATCATTTAAATTTTTCAAATTACTATTAACGTATTTTGAATTGTATCTTTTTTCCTACATCATGTTGCATCGTATTATATCCGATTAATTTACAATAAACTCAATATAACGAACGGGTTATGTTAATATACCGTTAGTGTTCCATTTCAAATCCTTTTGGGAAATAATTTCCTTAAACAAAGTAACCTGTATTATTTTATAGGAGGATTCAAATAATAACAGTTGTTTTGTAACCTTTCACGTCAACATGTGACCGTTTTATGCATCTCGGCTACACCACCTATAAAATAAATTGAATATTAAAATCATATAAAAATCATAAAGTCAGCATTAATTATTCGTATAGTTGTCAACGTTTCTCTTAAACTCATTCAAATTTCGTGCATATACAACTTTCGAATGCAACCAATTCTATTAATTATTATGTCAAACCTTACAAACAATTCAATGTATTTTAAAAGTAGAAGAATAAAGTTGAACATTATATTCCAAATATGGACTAATCAGTGACCTATATGACAGATTATAAACTTTAACCATTGCATTGAATATTTCTGTAAATACAACCTAAAATCCACCGCAACAGTGCACTGCAAGGACGCCTTTAGAAACTAGTGGAACACTTCTATGGTTAATAATAATTGAATATTTCTCTACTAACAACCTAAAATCTTGTTTGCTTTATCACCAGCAATTGTGCATAACATTGATGACTTTAGAAACTAATCGAACACTGCTATGATTAATAATAATTGAATATTTATCTTAATACAACGTAAGATCTTGTTTGCTTTACTACTAGCAACAGTACATCGCGTGGATGGCTTTAAAACTAATCGAACACTGCTAAGGTTAATAATAATTGAATATTTCTGTAAAGTCAAGGTAAAATCATATTTGCCTAAATTCTAGCAACAGTACATCAATTGGGCGGCTTCAGAAAATAATGAAACACTGTTAATGTTAATCTCGTTTAAATCATACGTTTGATTCAAATTATCATAACCACAAAATCTTTGTTTTACATTTATTATAACTGAAAACCATCTACCATGTATTTGGTTCATTCCCTACATGATCTAAATCCTTTGAAATCAGCAGCATACTTTGAACAGCTTGCAAAACACAAGACCATCATATCATCTGTGAATTTAAGTGTGTTTTTTCCAATTTATTCATTTATATCTTTGACGTAAATCAAAACAGTACAAAGATCCTAAGACACGTTTGTTAGTTATTCACTTGTGACACAACTATCGTTTCAATAAACTTCTCTATAAAATCACTTTTAGTTCTTTCATTCAGCCGTTCTTCTATCCAATTTGCTAATTTCTACCTCAAACCTATAGATATAATTTCTACCAGCCCCTCACATGGCATTTTTGTTAACCAAGTCAGAATAAATGCAGTTATCTTGCTTTCCATCTGTTACGTTTATCAGATATTCAAGATGTGGAATGCTGCTTAAATTTTGTTCAGTAAAAATAGATTTTAAAAAATTAACAATCCGAACATCTCGTAACTATCAAATAACTTGAGTATTTAAAGAATCGTCATTAAACATTTTCTATATTCATACAGTATCTCAGAAATGGAATCAGTAGACCTTCTCACAACAAGTAATTCTTGTTGCATTCCACCAAATTTGATTTTTTCTAATTTTTAACCAAATTATCTTTATTCTTCATTCTTTGAGACATTGAACTTTGTAGATCAATGATCAGTTGTACCAAGATATTCCTCAATCATTTCTATATTTGAAGTTAACACTGAGGCCAAAATACCATTATTTCTTGAAGATTCCAAACTAATAGGTGAGCATATCCATCTTTAACAGTTTCCAAAATATTTCTCCCTCCTTGTTTCACTCTAGCATTTCCAAATCGATATTTTAAATTAAAATTATTCATAATTACGACTTCATTAACAGCTAAGCTCTTGATCTCAATGTAAAGATTCTACCTAATTTCATCAGTATCATCTGTTGATCTCGAACAAATTTACTTTTCCCTTTATGGCTGAAACCCAAACGGATTCAACGTCATCCCTATCGTCTTTGATATTTTCTTCTTTAACACGATGTAACTCACATTTCCTCTTTTAAATTCTATCCGTATTAAGTAGCCTGTAACACAATATTCCAAAGCAACTTCTGTCATCAAAACCATCAGTTGTTAACAGTGTTTCAGTTGTTCTTATTATATCAAAACCCTCCAATCCCACTCCGTACTGTACAGTCATCTATTTTATTTCTGATATTTCTAATCTATGAATAATAACAATAAAGCTTATTCTTATAATTACTTATATATTCATTTCCTTTGCTGAGCATTTGTCGGCCTCTTATTGTTTCCACATTTAGTTTTTCATTGCTCTCACTACTGTTTAGCCTTATTTTAAAACAACACATTGAGCCGAGTTAACAGAGATATGAAACATAGCAGCACATGTCGATTTTAAATGTAAACATTTCATTCCTGAAAACGCGTTTCTTCCTCCGAACTGATCCCATAAAACACACCAGCAAACTCACTCATTTTTACCCACTATTCTTAACCCAGCTTTCATTCCTAGAGACGTACTTACGACTTTATCCCAACAGTTACTTCTGGACAGTATCACCAACACAATAAAAATGTGGCCTTTTTTCCTCTTTTTGTTTCAACAATCCTTTCTACTTTTTGATTACGTTCTATGACCTAAGTAACTAGTCTTACATGTACCACAATACCTGTATATCACCAAGTCCCCTTTGTTATATCTTCTGTTCTGTCAGTTATAGTCCTCCATCTGTACAGCGTAATGTCTTCGGTCTTATGTTGAAGAAACGGTGTTTCCGTTACCAAAGCACTGATAGCCCTCGTGTAGCTATGTAATTTACAAGAAAATTGTCTGTTATATATCTTCCCCTGTGTACCATAACATGAAATTTTGTCTCTATATTTTCCCTCAGACTATTCTGTCCACAAGTCTTGTCAATGAGTCACCTTTCATTATCACCGTCTTATCATCCACGCGCTACTGTGACCCTCATTTGTTTTCTTTCTTCTTCCCTCCAATTGTTACTCATCTACAGAAGTTGAAATCTGTTGCTCAACAGAATAGGGTCATTACTATAACATTAATTAATTTTAGCCTTAATAGTACTCTTTCTACATCCTGAAAGTGAATGCCAGCTGAACTGCTCCTTGCATATAATAGTTCAAGCTGCTCCTGAAATGTGAACTGGAACAAATTTATGACAGAATATATTTTGTCTAAGATTAATATTCCATGTTCAATATTCTATAATTATAAAGTAAAGGCAACATAAATTATAAAATGTAAGAATGTCGTATACAATTGAGAATTACCATCAGTGTATTAAGGGATAATAATTAAACACGTCCTCGTGGCCTAATGGATAAGGCGTCGGTCTCCTAAACCGAAGACTGCGGGTTCGAGTCCCGCCGAGGATAAGAGTAGAGTGCAACCCAGAATTATTTAATTATTTTTAAAGCTGATGAAAGAAGCTTTCACATGACCTCTTTCTCCACTGCTGGTATAAAACCCGCTTGAAGAAAACGCAATATACGGACCTTCACTGCGTTATATTCTGTACATGTTCAGGAGGGCCGAACGTACATACATAAATCCACTTCAATCTATAAATTGTGTCTCTCCTACACTATAATTTTATTTCAAAATGCTTCGAGTTATGGTTTTCATTATAGTAATGGAATATCGTAAGTGTTCAAGAGTCTCTAAAGTGTGCAAATTGATAAAATAGCATTTTAAATTTTGATTTAAACAAATTTTAGAAATATTGTTTATTGTTGAAACTTCAACAGTAATATAAATAAAGGACAAACAACCTTTTTTTATTTCTTCAATTTTTCTACGTTCATTTTAAATGTACATATCGTTATGTACGTTCTTTATTAAAAAATTTTTTATAATAATATTTTCTCAATCATTTAAATTTATCAAATTACTATTAACGTATTTTTGAATTGTATCTTTTTCCTACATCATGTTGCATCGTATTATATCCGATTAATTTACAATAAACTCAATATAACGAACGGGTTATGTTAATATACCGTTAGTGTTCCATTTCAAATCCTTTTGGGAAATAATTTCCTTAAACAAAGTAACCTGTATTATTTTATAGGAGGATTCAAATAATAACAGTTGTTTTTGTAACCTTTCACGTCAACATGTGACCGTTTTATGCATCTCGGCTACACCACCTATAAAATAAATTGAATATTAAAATCATATAAAATCATAAAGTCAGCATTAATTATTCGTATAGTTGTCAACGTTTCTCTTAAACTCATTCAAATTTCGTGCATATACAACTTTCGAATGCAACGAATTCTATTAATTATTATGTCAAACCTTACAAACAATTCAATGTATTTTAAAAGTAGAAGAATAAAGTTGAACATCATATTCCAAATATGGACTAATCAGTGACCTATATGACAGATTATAAACTTTAACCATTGCATTGAATATTTCTGTAAATACAACCTAAAATCCACCGCAACAGTGCACTGCAAGGACGCCTTTAGAAACTAGTGGAACACTTCTATGGTTAATAATAATTGAATATTTCTCTACTAACAACCTAAAATCTTGTTTGCTTTATCACCAGCAATTGTGCATAACATTGATGACTTTAGAAACTAATCGAACACTGCTATGATTAATAATAATTGAATATTTATCTTAATACAACGTAAGATCTTGTTTGCTTTACTACTAGCAACAGTACATCGCGTGGACGGCTTTAAAACTAATCGAACACTGCTAAGGTTAATAATAATTGAATATTTCTGTAAAGTCAATGTAAAATCATATTTGCCTAAATTCTAGCAACAGTACATCAATTGGGCGGCTTCAGAAAATAATGAAACACTGTTAATGTTAATCTCGTTTAAATCATACGTTTGATTCAAATTATCATAACCACAAAATCTTTGTTTTACATTTATTATAACTGAAAACCATCTACCATGTATTTGGTTCATTCCCTACATGATCTAAATCCTTTTGAAATCAGCAGCATACTTTGAACAGCTTGCAAAACACAAGACCATCATATCATCTGTGAATTTAAGTGTTTTTTCCAATTTATTCATTTATATCTTTGACGTAAATCAAAACAGTACAAAGATCCTAAGACACGTTTGTTAGTTATTCACTTGTGACACAACTATCGTTTCAATAAACTTCTCTATAAAATCACTTTTAGTTCTTTCATTCAGCCGTTCTTCTATCCAATTTGCTAATTTCTACCTCAAACCTATAGATATAATTTCTACCAGCCCCTCACATGGCATTTTTTGTTAACCAAGTCAGAATAAATGCAGTTATCTTGCTTTCCATCTGTTACGTTTATCAGATATTCAAGATGTGGAATGCTGCTTAAATTTTGTTCAGTAAAAATAGATTTTAAAAAATTAACAATCCGAACATCTCGTAACTATCAAATAACTTGAGTATTTAAAGAATCGTCATTAAACATTTTCTATATTCATACAGTATCTCAGAAATGGAATCAGTAGACCTTCTCACAACAAGTAATTCTTGTTGCATTCCACCAAATTTGATTTTTTTCTAATTTTAACCAAATTATCTTTATTCTTCATTCTTTGAGACATTGAACTTTGTAGATCAATGATCAGTTGTACCAAGATATTCCTCAATCATTTCTATATTTGAAGTTAACACTGAGGCCAAAATACCATTATTTCTTGAAGATTCCAAACTAATAGGTGAGCATATCCATCTTTAACAGTTTCCAAAATATTTCTCCCTCCTTGTTTCACTCTAGCATTTCCAAATCGATATTTTAAATTAAAATTATTCATAATTACGACTTCATTAACAGCTAAGCTCTTGATCTCAATGTAAAGATTCTACCTAATTTCATCAGTATCATCTGTTGATCTCGAACAAATTTACTTTTCCCTTTATGGCTGAAACCCAAACGGATTCAACGTCATCCCTATCGTCTTTGATATTTTCTTCTTTAACACGATGTAACTCACATTTCCTCTTTAAATTCTATCCGTATTAAGTAGCCTGTAACACAATATTCCAAAGCAACTTCTGTCATCAAAACCATCAGTTGTTAACAGTGTTTCAGTTGTTCTTATTATATCAAAACCCTCCAATCCCACTCGTACTGTACAGTCATCTATTTTATTTCTGATATTTCTAATCTATGAATAATAACAATAAAGCTTATTCTTATAATTACTTATATATTCATTTCCTTTGCTGAGCATTTGTCGGCCTCTTATTGTTTCCACATTTAGTTTTTCATTGCTCTCACTACTGTTTAGCCTTATTTTAAAACAACACATTGAGCTGAGTTAACAGAGATATGAAACATAGCAGCACATGTCCATTTTAAATGTAAAAATTCATTCCTGAAAACGCGTTTCTTCCTCCGAACTGATCCCATAAAACACACCAGCAAACTCACTCATTTTTACCCACTATTCTTAACCCAGCATTCATTCCTAGAGACGTACTTACGACTTTATCCCAACAGTTACTTCTGGACAGTATCACCAACACAATAAAATGTGGCCTTTTTCCTCTTTTGGTTTCAACAATCCTTTCTACTTTTGATTACGTTCTATGACCTAAGTAACTAGTTTTACATGTACCACAATACCTGTATATCACCAAGTCCCTTTGTTATATCTTCTGTTCTGTCAGTTATAGTCCTCCATCTGTACAGCGTAATGTCTTCGGTCTTATGTTGGAAGAAACGGTGTTTCCGTTACCAAAGCACTGATAGCCCTCGTGTAGCTATGTAATTTACAAGAAAAATTGTCTGTTATATATCTTCCCCCTGTGTACCATAACATGAAATTTTGTCTCTATATTTTCCCTTCAGACTATTCTGTCCACAACTCTTGTCAATGAGTCACCTTTCATTATCACCGTCTTATCATCCACGCGCTACTGTGACCCTCATTTGTTTTCTTTCTTCTTCCCTCCAATTGTTACTCATCTACAGAAGTTGAAATCTGTTGCTCAACAGAATAGGGTCATTACTATAACATTAATTAATTTTAGCCTCAATAGTACTCTTTCTACATCCTGAAAGTGAATGCCAGCTGAACTGCTCCTTGCATATAATAGTTCAAGCTGCTCCTGAAATGTGAACTGGAACAAATTCATGACAGAATATATTTTGTCTAAGATTAATATTCCATGTTCAATATTCTATAATTATAAAGTAAAGGCAACATAAATTATAAAATGTAAGAATGTCGTATACAATTGAGAATTACCATCAGTGTATTAAGGGATAATAATTAAACACGTCCTAGTGGCCTAATGGATAAGGCGTCGGTCTCTAAACCGAAGACTGCGGGTTCGAGTCCCGCCGAGGATAAGAGTAGAGTGCAACCCAGAATTATTTAATTATTTTTAAAGCTGATGAAAGAAGCTTTCTTCACATGACCTCTTTCTCCACTGCTGGTATAAAACCCGCTTGAAGAAAACGCAATATACGGACCTTCACTGCGTTATATTCTGTACATGTTCAGGGAGGGCCGAACGTGTACATACATAAATCCACTTCAATCTATAAATTGTGTCTCTCCTACACTATAATTTTTATTTCAAAATGCTTCGAGTTATGGTTTTTCATTATAGTAATGGAATATTGTAAGTGTTCAAGAGTCTCTAAAGTGTGCAAATTGATAAAAATAGCATTTTAAATTTTGATTTAAACAAATTTTTGAAATATTGTTTATTGTTGAAACTTCAACAGTAATATAAATAAAGGACAAACAACCTTTTTTATTTCTTCAATTTTTCTACGTTCATTTTAAATGTACATATCTTTATGTACGTTCTTTATTAAATTTTTTTTTAGAATATTTCCTCAATCATTTAAATTTTTCAAATTACTATTAACGTATTTTTGAATTGTATTCTTTTTCCTACATCATGTTGCATCGTATTATATCCGATTAATTTACAATAAACTCAATATAACGAACGGGTTATGTTAATATACCGTTAGTGTTCCATTTCAAATCCTTTTGGGAAATAATTTCCTTAAACAAAGTAACCTGTATTATTTTATAGGAGGATTCAAATAATAACAGTTGTTTTTGTAACCTTTCACGTCAACATGTGACCGTTTTATGCATCTCGGCTACACCACCTATAAAATAAATTGAATATTAAAATCATATAAAAATCATAAAGTCAGCATTAATTATTCGTATAGTTGTCAACGTTTCTCTTAAACTCATTCAAATTTCGTGCATATACAACTTTCGAATGCAACGAATTCTATTAATTATTATGTCAAACCTTACAAACAATTCAATGTATTTTAAAAGTAGAAGAATAAAGTTGAACATCATATTCCAAATATGGACTAATCAGTGACCTATATGACAGATTATAAACTTTTAACCATTGCATTGAATATTTCTGTAAATACAACCTAAAATCCACCGCAACAGTGCACTGCAAGGACGCCTTTAGAAACTAGTGGAACACTTCTATGGTTAATAATAATTGAATATTTCTCTACTAACAACCTAAAATCTTGTTTGCTTTATCACCAGCAATTGTGCATAACATTGATGACTTTAGAAACTAATCGAACACTGCTATGATTAATAATAATTGAATATTTATCTTAATACAACGTAAGATCTTGTTTGCTTTACTACTAGCAACAGTACATCGCGTGGACGGCTTTAAAAACTAATCGAACACTGCTAAGGTTAATAATAATTGAATATTTCTGTAAAGTCAATGTAAAATCATATTTGCCTAAATTCTAGCAACAGTACATCAATTGGGCGGCTTCAGAAAATAATGAAACACTGTTAATGTTAATCTCGTTTAAATCATACGTTTGATTCAAATTATCATAACCACAAAATCTTTGTTTTACATTTATTATAACTGAAAACCATCTACCATGTATTTGGTTCATTCCCTACATGATCTAAATCCTTTTGAAATCAGCAGCATACTTTGAACAGCTTGCAAAACACAAGACCATCATATCATCTGTGAATTTAAGTGTGTTTTTTCCAATTTATTCATTTATATCTTTGACGTAAATCAAAACAGTACAAAGATCCTAAGACACGTTTGTTAGTTATTCACTTGTGACACAACTATCGTTTCAATAAACTTCTCTATAAAATCACTTTTAGTTCTTTCATTCAGCCGTTCTTCTATCCAATTTGCTAATTTCTACCTCAAACCTATAGATATAATTTCTACCAGCCCCTCACATGGCATTTTTTGTTAACCAAGTCAGAATAAATGCAGTTATCTTGCTTTCCATCTGTTACGTTTATCAGATATTCAAGATGTGGAATGCTGCTTAAATTTTGTTCAGTAAAAATAGATTTTAAAAAATTAACAATCCGAACATCTCGTAACTATCAAATAACTTGAGTATTTAAAGAATCGTCATTAAACATTTTCTATATTCATACAGTATCTCAGAAATGGAATCAGTAGACCTTCTCACAACAAGTAATTCTTGTTGCATTCCACCAAATTTGATTTTTTCTAATTTTTAACCAAATTATCTTTATTCTTCATTCTTTGAGACATTGAACTTTGTAGATCAATGATCAGTTGTACCAAGATATTCCTCAATCATTTCTATATTTGAAGTTAACACTGAGGCCAAAATACCATTATTTCTTGAAGATTCCAAACTAATAGGTGAGCATATCCATCTTTAACAGTTTCCAAAATATTTCTCCCTCCTTGTTTCACTCTAGCATTTCCAAATCGATATTTTTAAATTAAAATTATTCATAATTACGACTTCATTAACAGCTAAGCTCTTGATCTCAATGTAAAGATTCTACCTAATTTCATCAGTATCATCTGTTGATCTCGAACAAATTTACTTTTCCCTTTATGGCTGAAACCCAAACGGATTCAACGTCATCCCTATCGTCTTTGATATTTTCTTCTTTAACACGATGTAACTCACATTTCCTCTTTTAAATTCTATCCGTATTAAGTAGCCTGTAACACAATATTCCAAAGCAACTTCTGTCATCAAAACCATCAGTTGTTAACAGTGTTTCAGTTGTTCTTATTATATCAAAACCCTCCAATCCCACTCGTACTGTACAGTCATCTATTTTATTTCTGATATTTCTAATCTATGAATAATAACAATAAAGCTTATTCTTATAATTACTTATATATTCATTTCCTTTGCTGAGCATTTGTCGGCCTCTTATTGTTTCCACATTTAGTTTTTCATTGCTCTCACTACTGTTTAGCCTTATTTTAAAACAACACATTGAGCCGAGTTAACAGAGATATGAAACATAGCAGCACATGTCGATTTTAAATGTAAACATTTCATTCCTGAAAACGCGTTTCTTCCTCCGAACTGATCCCATAAAACACACCAGCAAACTCACTCATTTTTACCCACTATTCTTAACCCAGCTTTCATTCCTAGAGACGTACTTACGATTTTATCCCAACAGTTACTTCTGGACAGTATCACCAACACAATAAAATGTGGCCTTTTTCCTCTTTTGGTTTCAACAATCCTTTCTACTTTTGATTACGTTCTATGACCTAAGTAACTAGTCTTACATGTACCACAATACCTGTATATCACCAAGTCCCCTTTGTTATATCTTCTGTTCTGTCAGTTATAGTCCTCCATCTGTACAGCGTAATGTCTTCGGTCTTATGTTGGAAGAAACGGTGTTTCCGTTACCAAAGCACTGATAGCCCTCGTGTAGCTATGTAATTTACAAGAAAAATTGTCTGTTATATATCTTCCCCCTGTGTACCATAACATGAAATTTTGTCTCTATATTTTCCCTTCAGACTATTCTGTCCACAACTCTTGTCAATGAGTCACCTTTCATTATCACCGTCTTATCATCCACGCGCTACTGTGACCCTCATTTGTTTTCTTTCTTCTTCCCTCCAATTGTTACTCATCTACAGAAGTTGAAATCTGTTGCTCAACAGAATAGGGTCATTACTATAACATTAATTAATTTTAGCCTTAATAGTACTCTTTCTACATCCTGAAAGTGAATGCCAGCTGAACTGCTCCTTGCATATAATAGTTCAAGCTGCTCCTGAAATGTGAACTGGAACAAATTCATGACAGAATATATTTTGTCTAAGATTAATATTCCATGTTCAATATTTTATAATTATAAAGTAAAGGCAACATAAATTATAAAATGTAAGAATGTCGTATACAATTGAGAATTACCATCAGTGTATTAAGGGATAATAATTAAACACGTCCTCGTGGCCTAATGGATAAGGCGTCGGTCTCCTAAACCGAAGACTGCGGGTTCGAGTCCCGCCGAGGATAAGAGTAGAGTGCAACCCAGAATTATTTAATTATTTTTAAAGCTGATGAAAGAAGCTTTCTTCACATGACCTCTTTCTCCACTGCTGGTATAAAACCCGCTTGAAGAAAACGCAATATACGGACCTTCACTGCGTTATATTCTGTACATGTTCAGGGAGGGCCGAACGTGTACATACATAAATCCACTTCAATCTATAAATTGTGTCTCTCCTACACTATAATTTTATTTCAAAATGCTTCGAGTTATGGTTTTCATTATAGTAATGGAATATCGTAAGTGTTCAAGAGTCTCTAAAGTGTGCAAATTGATAAAATAGCATTTTAAATTTTGATTTAAACAAATTTTTGAAATATTGTTTATTGTTGAAACTTCAACAGTAATATAAATAAAGGACAAACAACCTTTTTTATTTCTTCAATTTTTCTACGTTCATTTTAAATGTACATATCTTTATGTACGTTCTTTATTAAATTTTTTTTTAGAATATTTCCTCAATCATTTAAATTTTTCAAATTACTATTAACGTATTTTTGAATTGTATTCTTTTTCCTACATCATGTTGCATCGTATTATATCCGATTAATTTACAATAAACTCAATATAACGAACGGGTTATGTTAATATACCGTTAGTGTTCCATTTCAAATCCTTTTGGGAAATAATTTCCTTAAACAAAGTAACCTGTATTATTTTATAGGAGGATTCAAATAATAACAGTTGTTTTGTAACCTTTCACGTCAACATGTGACCGTTTTATGCATCTCGGCTACACCACCTATAAAATAAATTGAATATTAAAATCATATAAAAATCATAAAGTCAGCATTAATTATTCGTATAGTTGTCAACGTTTCTCTTAAACTCATTCAAATTTCGTGCATATACAACTTTCGAATGCAACGAATTCTATTAATTATTATGTCAAACCTTACAAACAATTCAATGTATTTTAAAAGTAGAAGAATAAAGTTGAACATCATATTCCAAATATGGACTAATCAGTGACCTATATGACAGATTATAAACTTTTAACCATTGCATTGAATATTTCTGTAAATACAACCTAAAATCCACCGCAACAGTGCACTGCAAGGACGCCTTTAGAAACTAGTGGAACACTTCTATGGTTAATAATAATTGAATATTTCTCTACTAACAACCTAAAATCTTGTTTGCTTTATCACCAGCAATTGTGCATAACATTGATGACTTTAGAAACTAATCGAACACTGCTATGATTAATAATAATTGAATATTTATCTTAATACAACGTAAGATCTTGTTTGCTTTACTACTAGCAACAGTACATCGCGTGGACGGCTTTAAAACTAATCGAACACTGCTAAGGTTAATAATAATTGAATATTTCTGTAAAGTCAATGTAAAATCATATTTGCCTAAATTCTAGCAACAGTACATCAATTGGGCGGCTTCAGAAAATAATGAAACACTGTTAATGTTAATCTCGTTTAAATCATACGTTTGATTCAAATTATCATAACCACAAAATCTTTGTTTTACATTTATTATAACTGAAAACCATCTACCATGTATTTGGTTCATTCCCTACATGATCTAAATCCTTTTGAAATCAGCAGCATACTTTGAACAGCTTGCAAAACACAAGACCATCATATCATCTGTGAATTTAAGTGTGTTTTTTCCAATTTATTCATTTATATCTTTGACGTAAATCAAAACAGTACAAAGATCCTAAGACACGTTTGTTAGTTATTCACTTGTGACACAACTATCGTTTCAATAAACTTCTCTATAAAATCACTTTTAGTTCTTTCATTCAGCCGTTCTTCTATCCAATTTGCTAATTTCTACCTCAAACCTATAGATATAATTTCTACCAGCCCCTCACATGGCATTTTTTGTTAACCAAGTCAGAATAAATGCAGTTATCTTGCTTTCCATCTGTTACGTTTATCAGATATTCAAGATGTGGAATGCTGCTTAAATTTTGTTCAGTAAAAATAGATTTTAAAAAATTAACAATCCGAACATCTCGTAACTATCAAATAACTTGAGTATTTAAAGAATCGTCATTAAACATTTTCTATATTCATACAGTATCTCAGAAATGGAATCAGTAGACCTTCTCACAACAAGTAATTCTTGTTGCATTCCACCAAATTTGATTTTTTCTAATTTTTAACCAAATTATCTTTATTCTTCATTCTTTGAGACATTGAACTTTGTAGATCAATGATCAGTTGTACCAAGATATTCCTCAATCATTTCTATATTTGAAGTTAACACTGAGGCCAAAATACCATTATTTCTTGAAGATTCCAAACTAATAGGTGAGCATATCCATCTTTAACAGTTTCCAAAATATTTCTCCCTCCTTGTTTCACTCTAGCATTTCCAAATCGATATTTTTAAATTAAAATTATTCATAATTACGACTTCATTAACAGCTAAGCTCTTGATCTCAATGTAAAGATTCTACCTAATTTCATCAGTATCATCTGTTGATCTCGAACAAATTTACTTTTCCCTTTATGGCTGAAACCCAAACGGATTCAACGTCATCCCTATCGTCTTTGATATTTTCTTCTTTAACACGATGTAACTCACATTTCCTCTTTTAAATTCTATCCGTATTAAGTAGCCTGTAACACAATATTCCAAAGCAACTTCTGTCATCAAAACCATCAGTTGTTAACAGTGTTTCAGTTGTTCTTATTATATCAAAACCCTCCAATCCCACTCGTACTGTACAGTCATCTATTTTATTTCTGATATTTCTAATCTATGAATAATAACAATAAAGCTTATTCTTATAATTACTTATATATTCATTTCCTTTGCTGAGCATTTGTCGGCCTCTTATTGTTTCCACATTTAGTTTTTCATTGCTCTCACTACTGTTTAGACTTATTTTAAAACAACACATTGAGCCGAGTTAACAGAGATA
This sequence comes from Tachypleus tridentatus, assembly GCF_004210375.1. NCBI lineage: Eukaryota > Metazoa > Arthropoda > Merostomata > Xiphosura > Limulidae > Tachypleus > Tachypleus tridentatus. Next base: position 354,049 of record NC_134833.1, on the reverse strand, counting down.
TGAAACATAGCAGCACATGTCCATTTTAAATGTAAAATTTCATTCCTGAAAACGCGTTTCTTCCTCCGAACTGATCCCATAAAACACACCAGCAAACTCACTCATTTTTACCCACTATTCTTAACCCAGCTTTCATTCCTAGAGACGTACTTACGACTTTATCCCAACAGTTACTTCTGGACAGTATCACCAACACAATAAAATGTGGCCTTTTTCCTCTTTTGGTTTCAACAATCCTTTCTACTTTCTGATTACGTTCTATGACCTAAGTAACTAGTTTTACATGTACCACAATACCTGTATATCACCAAGTCCCCTTTGTTATATCTTCTGTTCTGTCAGTTATAGTCCTTCGTCTGTACAGCGTAATGTCTTCGGTCTTATGTTGGAAGAAACGGTGTTTCCGTTACCAAAGCACTGATAGCCCTCGTGTAGCTATGTAATTTACAAGAAAAATTGTCTGTTATATATCTTCCCCCTGTGTACCATAACATGAAATTTTGTCTCTATATTTTCCCTCAGACTATTCTGTCCACAAGTCTTGTCAATGAGTCACCTTTCATTATCACCGTCTTATCATCCACGCGCTACTGTGACCCTCATTTGTTTTCTTTCTTCTTCCCTCCAATTGTTACTCATCTACAGAAGTTGAAATCTGTTGCTCAACAGAATAGGGTCATTACTATAACATTAATTAATTTTAGCCTTAATAGTACTCTTTCTACATCCTGAAAGTGAATGCCAGCTGAACTGCTCCTTGCATATAATAGTTCAAGCTGCTCCTGAAATGTGAACTGGAACAAATTTATGACAGAATATATTTTGTCTAAGATTAATATTCCATGTTCAATATTCTATAATTATAAAGTAAAGGCAACATAAATTATAAAATGTAAGAATGTCGTATACAATTGAGAATTACCATCAGTGTATTAAGGGATAATAATTAAACACGTCCTCGTGGCCTAATGGATAAGGCGTCGGTCTCCTAAACCGAAGACTGCGGGTTCGAGTCCCGCCGAGGATAAGAGTAGAGTGCAACCCAGAATTATTTAATTATTTTTAAAGCTGATGAAAGAAGCTTTCTTCACATGACCTCTTTCTCCACTGCTGGTATAAAACCCGCTTGAAGAAAACGCAATATACGGACCTTCACTGCGTTATATTCTGTACATGTTCAGGAGGGCCGAACGTGTACATACATAAATCCACTTCAATCTATAAATTGTGTCTCTCCTACACTATAATTTTTATTTCAAAATGCTTCGAGTTATGGTTTTTCATTATAGTAATGGAATATTGTAAGTGTTCAAGAGTCTCTAAAGTGTGCAAATTGATAAAAATAGCATTTTAAATTTTGATTTAAACAAATTTTGGAAATATTGTTTATTGTTGAAACTTCAACAGTAATATAAATAAAGGACAAACAACCTTTTTTATTTCTTCAATTTTTCTACGTTCATTTTAAATGTACATATCTTTATGTACGTTCTTTATTAAATTTTTTTTAGAATATTTCCTCAATCATTTAAATTTTTCAAATTACTATTAACGTATTTTGAATTGTATCTTTTTTCCTACATCATGTTGCATCGTATTATATCCGATTAATTTACAATAAACTCAATATAACGAACGGGTTATGTTAATATACCGTTAGTGTTCCATTTCAAATCCTTTTGGGAAATAATTTCCTTAAACAAAGTAACCTGTATTATTTTATAGGAGGATTCAAATAATAACAGTTGTTTTGTAACCTTTCACGTCAACATGTGACCGTTTTATGCATCTCGGCTACACCACCTATAAAATAAATTGAATATTAAAATCATATAAAAATCATAAAGTCAGCATTAATTATTCGTATAGTTGTCAACGTTTCTCTTAAACTCATTCAAATTTCGTGCATATACAACTTTCGAATGCAACGAATTCTATTAATTATTATGTCAAACCTTACAAACAATTCAATGTATTTTAAAAGTAGAAGAATAAAGTTGAACATCATATTCCAAATATGGACTAATCAGTGACCTATATGACAGATTATAAACTTTTAACCATTGCATTGAATATTTCTGTAAATACAACCTAAAATCCACCGCAACAGTGCACTGCAAGGACGCCTTTAGAAACTAGTGGAACACTTCTATGGTTAATAATAATTGAATATTTCTCTACTAACAACCTAAAATCTTGTTTGCTTTATCACCAGCAATTGTGCATAACATTGATGACTTTAGAAACTAATCGAACACTGCTATGATTAATAATAATTGAATATTTATCTTAATACAACGTAAGATCTTGTTTGCTTTACTACTAGCAACAGTACATCGCGTGGACGGCTTTAAAAACTAATCGAACACTGCTAAGGTTAATAATAATTGAATATTTCTGTAAAGTCAATGTAAAATCATATTTGCCTAAATTCTAGCAACAGTACATCAATTGGGCGGCTTCAGAAAATAATGAAACACTGTTAATGTTAATCTCGTTTAAATCATACGTTTGATTCAAATTATCATAACCACAAAATCTTTGTTTTACATTTATTATAACTGAAAACCATCTACCATGTATTTGGTTCATTCCCTACATGATCTAAATCCTTTGAAATCAGCAGCATACTTTGAACAGCTTGCAAAACACAAGACCATCATATCATCTGTGAATTTAAGTGTGTTTTTTCCAATTTATTCATTTATATCTTTGACGTAAATCAAAACAGTACAAAGATCCTAAGACACGTTTGTTAGTTATTCACTTGTGACACAACTATCGTTTCAATAAACTTCTCTATAAAATCACTTTTAGTTCTTTCATTCAGCCGTTCTTCTATCCAATTTGCTAATTTCTACCTCAAACCTATAGATATAATTTCTACCAGCCCCTCACATGGCATTTTTTGTTAACCAAGTCAGAATAAATGCAGTTATCTTGCTTTCCATCTGTTACGTTTATCAGATATTCAAGATGTGGAATGCTGCTTAAATTTTGTTCAGTAAAAATAGATTTTAAAAAATTAACAATCCGAACATCTCGTAACTATCAAATAACTTGAGTATTTAAAGAATCGTCATTAAACATTTTCTATATTCATACAGTATCTCAGAAATGGAATCAGTAGACCTTCTCACAACAAGTAATTCTTGTTGCATTCCACCAAATTTGATTTTTTCTAATTTTTAACCAAATTATCTTTATTCTTCATTCTTTGAGACATTGAACTTTGTAGATCAATGATCAGTTGTACCAAGATATTCCTCAATCATTTCTATATTTGAAGTTAACACTGAGGCCAAAATACCATTATTTCTTGAAGATTCCAAACTAATAGGTGAGCATATCCATCTTTAACAGTTTCCAAAATATTTCTCCCTCCTTGTTTCACTCTAGCATTTCCAAATCGATATTTTTAAATTAAAATTATTCATAATTACGACTTCATTAACAGCTAAGCTCTTGATCTCAATGTAAAGATTCTACCTAATTTCATCAGTATCATCTGTTGATCTCGAACAAATTTACTTTTCCCTTTATGGCTGAAACCCAAACGGATTCAACGTCATCCCTATCGTCTTTGATATTTTCTTCTTTAACACGATGTGACTCACATTTCCTCTTTTCAATTCTATCCGTATTAAATAGCCTGTAACACAATATTCCAAAGCAACTTCTGTCATCAAAACCATCAGTTGTTAGCAGTGTTTCAGTTGTTCTTATTATATCAAAACCCTCCAATCCCACTCGTACTGTACAGTCATCTATTTTATTTCTGATATTTCTAATCTATGAATAATAACAATAAAGCTTATTCTTATAATTACTTATATATTCATTTCCTTTGCTGAGCATTTGTCGGCCTCTTATTGTTTCCACATTTAGTTTTTCATTGCTCTCACTACTGTTTAGCCTTATTTTAAAACAACACATTGAGCCGAGTTAACAGAGATATGAAACATAGCAGCACATGTCGATTTTAAATGTAAAAAATTCATTCCTGAAAACGCGTTTCTTCCTCCGAACTGATCCCAAAAAACACACCAGCAAACTCACTCATTTTTACCCACTATTCTTAACCCAGCTTTCATTCCTAGAGACGTACTTACGATTTTATCCCAACAGTTACTTCTGGACAGTATCACCAACACAATAAAAATGTGGCCTTTTTCCTCTTTTGGTTTCAACAATCCTTTCTACTTTTTGATTACGTTCTATGACCTAAGTAACTAGTCTTACATGTACCACAATACCTGTATATCACCAAGTCCCCTTTGTTATATCTTCTGTTCTGTCAGTTATAGTCCTCCATCTGTACTGCGTAATGTCTTCGGTGTTATGTCGGAAAAAGCGGTGTTTCCGTAACCAAAGCACTGATAGCCCTCGTGTAGCTATGTAATTTACAAGAAAAATTGTCTGTTATATATCTTCCCCCTGTGTACCATAACATGAAATTTTGTCTCTATATTTTCCCTTCAGACTATTCTGTCCACAACTCTTGTCAATGAGTCACCTTTCATTATCACCGTCTTATCATCCACGCGCTACTGTGACCCTCATTTGTTTTCTTTCTTCTTCCCTCCAATTGTTACTCATCTACAGAAGTTGAAATCTGTTGCTCAACAGAATAGGGTCATTACTATAACATTAATTAATTTTAGCCTTAATAGTACTTTTTCTACATCCTGAAAGTGAATGCCAGCTGAACTGCTCCTTGCATATAATAGTTCAAGCTGCTCCTGAAATGTGAACTGGAACAAATTTATGACAGAATATATTTTGTCTAAGATTAATATTCCATGTTCAATATTCTATAATTATAAAGTAAAGGCAACATAAATTATAAAATGTAAGAATGTCGTATACAATTGAGAATTACCATCAGTGTATTAAGGGATAATAATTAAACACGTCCTCGTGGCCTAATGGATAAGGCGTCGGTCTCCTAAACCGAAGACTGCGGGTTCGAGTCCCGCCGAGGATAAGAGTAGAGTGCAACCCAGAATTATTTAATTATTTTTAAAGCTGATGAAAGAAGCTTTCTTCACATGACCTCTTTCTCCACTGCTGGTATAAAACCCGCTTGAAGAAAACGCAATATACGGACCTTCACTGCGTTATATTCTGTACATGTTCAGGGAGGGCCGAACGTGTACATACATAAATCCACTTCAATCTATAAATTGTGTCTCTCCTACACTATAATTTTATTTCAAAATGCTTCGAGTTATGGTTTTCATTATAGTAATGGAATATTGTAAGTGTTCAAGAGTCTCTAAAGTGTGCAAATTGATAAAAATAGCATTTTAAATTTTGATTTAAACAAATTTTGGAAATATTGTTTATTGTTGAAACTTCAACAGTAATATAAATAAAGGACAAACAACCTTTTTTATTTCTTCAATTTTTCTACGTTCATTTTAAATGTACATATCTTTATGTACGTTCTTTATTAAATTTTTTTTTAGAATATTTCCTCAATCATTTAAATTTTTCAAATTACTATTAACGTATTTTTGAATTGTATCTTTTTTCCTACATCATGTTGCATCGTATTATATCCGATTAATTTACAATAAACTCAATATAACGAACGGGTTATGTTAATATACCGTTAGTGTTCCATTTCAAATCCTTTTGGAAATAATTTCCTTAAACAAAGTAACCTGTATTATTTTATAGGAGGATTCAAATAATAACAGTTGTTTTGTAACCTTTCACGTCAACATGTGACCGTTTTATGCATCTCGGCTACACCACCTATAAAATAAATTGAATATTAAAATCATATAAAAATCATAAAGTCAGCATTAATTATTCGTATAGTTGTCAACGTTTCTCTTAAACTCATTCAAATTTCGTGCATATACAACTTTCGAATGCAACGAATTCTATTAATTATTATGTCAAACCTTACAAACAATTCAATGTATTTTAAAAGTAGAAGAATAAAGTTGAACATCATATTCCAAATATGGACTAATCAGTGACCTATATGACAGATTATAAACTTTTAACCATTGCATTGAATATTTCTGTAAATACAACCTAAAATCCACCGCAACAGTGCACTGCAAGGACGCCTTTAGAAACTAGTGGAACACTTCTATGGTTAATAATAATTGAATATTTCTCTACTAACAACCTAAAATCTTGTTTGCTTTATCACCAGCAATTGTGCATAACATTGATGACTTTAGAAACTAATCGAACACTGCTATGATTAATAATAATTGAATATTTATCTTAATACAACGTAAGATCTTGTTTGCTTTACTACTAGCAACAGTACATCGCGTGGACGGCTTTAAAAACTAATCGAACACTGCTAAGGTTAATAATAATTGAATATTTCTGTAAAGTCAATGTAAAATCATATTTGCCTAAATTCTAGCAACAGTACATCAATTGGGCGGCTTCAGAAAATAATGAAACACTGTTAATGTTAATCTCGTTTAAATCATACGTTTGATTCAAATTATCATAACCACAAAATCTTTGTTTTACATTTATTATAACTGAAAACCATCTACCATGTATTTGGTTCATTCCCTACATGATCTAAATCCTTTTGAAATCAGCAGCATACTTTGAACAGCTTGCAAAACACAAGACCATCATATCATCTGTGAATTTAAGTGTGTTTTTTCCAATTTATTCATTTATATCTTTGACGTAAATCAAAACAGTACAAAGATCCTAAGACACGTTTGTTAGTTATTCACTTGTGACACAACTATCGTTTCAATAAACTTCTCTATAAAATCACTTTTAGTTCTTTCATTCAGCCGTTCTTCTATCCAATTTGCTAATTTCTACCTCAAACCTATAGATATAATTTCTACCAGCCCCTCACATGGCATTTTTTGTTAACCAAGTCAGAATAAATGCAGTTATCTTGCTTTCCATCTGTTACGTTTATCAGATATTCAAGATGTGGAATGCTGCTTAAATTTTGTTCAGTAAAATAGATTTTAAAAAATTAACAATCCGAACATCTCGTAACTATCAAATAACTTGAGTATTTAAAGAATCGTCATTAAACATTTTCTATATTCATACAGTATCTCAGAAATGGAATCAGTAGACCTTCTCACAACAAGTAATTCTTGTTGCATTCCACCAAATTTGATTTTTTCTAATTTTTAACCAAATTATCTTTATTCTTCATTCTTTGAGACATTGAACTTTGTAGATCAATGATCAGTTGTACCAAGATATTCCTCAATCATTTCTATATTTGAAGTTAACACTGAGGCCAAAATACCATTATTTCTTGAAGATTCCAAACTAATAGGTGAGCATATCCATCTTTAACAGTTTCCAAAATATTTCTCCCTCCTTGTTTCACTCTAGCATTTCCAAATCGATATTTTTAAATTAAAATTATTCATAATTACGACTTCATTAACAGCTAAGCTCTTGATCTCAATGTAAAGATTCTACCTAATTTCATCAGTATCATCTGTTGATCTCGAACAAATTTACTTTTCCCTTTATGGCTGAAACCCAAACGGATTCAACGTCATCCCTATCGTCTTTGATATTTTCTTCTTTAACACGATGTAACTCACATTTCCTCTTTTAAATTCTATCCGTATTAAGTAGCCTGTAACACAATATTCCAAAGCAACTTCTGTCATCAAAACCATCAGTTGTTAACAGTGTTTCAGTTGTTCTTATTATATCAAAACCCTCCAATCCCACTCGTACTGTACAGTCATCTATTTTATTTCTGATATTTCTAATCTATGAATAATAACAATAAAGCTTATTCTTATAATTACTTATATATTCATTTCCTTTGCTGAGCATTTGTCGGCCTCTTATTGTTTCCACATTTAGTTTTTCATTGCTCTCACTACTGTTTAGCCGTATTTTAAAACAACACATTGAGCCGAGTTAACAGAGATATGAAACATAGCAGCACATGTCCATTTTAAATGTAAAAAATTCATTCCTGAAAACGCGTTTCTTCCTCCGAACTGATCCCATAAAACACACCAGCAAACTCACTCATTTTTTACCCACTATTCTTAACCCAGCTTTCATTCCTAGAGACGTACTTACGACTTTATCCCAACAGTTACTTCTGGACAGTATCACCAACACAATAAAAATGTGGCCTTTTTCCTCTTTTGGTTTCAACAATCCTTTCTACTTTTTGATTACGTTCTATGACTTAAGTAACTAGTTTTACATGTACCACAATACCTGTATATCACCAAGTCCCCTTTGTTATATCTTCTGTTCTGTCAGTTATAGTCCTCCATCTGTACAGCGTAATGTCTTCGGTCTTATGTTGGAAGAAACGGTGTTTCCGTTACCAAAGCACTGATAGCCCTCGTGTAGCTATGTAATTTACAAGAAAAATTGTCTGTTATATATCTTCCCCCTGTGTACCATAACATGAAATTTTCTCTCTATATTTTCCCCTCAGACTATTCTGTCCACAAGTCTTGTCAATGAGTCACCTTTCATTATCACCGTCTTATCATCCACGCGCTACTGTGACCCTCATTTGTTTTCTTTCTTCTTCCCTCCAATTGTTACTCATCTACAGAAGTTGAAATCTGTTGCTCAACAGAATAGGGTCATTACTATAACATTAATTAATTTTAGCCTCAATAGTACTCTTTCTACATCCTGAAAGTGAATGCCAGCTGAACTGCTCCTTGCATATAATAGTTCAAGCTGCTCCTGAAATGTGAACTGGAACAAATTTATGACAGAATATATTTTGTCTAAGATTAATATTCCATGTTCAATATTCTATAATTATAAAGTAAAGGCAACATAAATTATAAAATGTAAGAATGTCGTATACAATTGAGAATTACCATCAGTGTATTAAGGGATAATAATTAAACACGTCCTCGTGGCCTAATGGATAAGGCGTCGGTCTCCTAAACCGAAGACTGCGGGTTCGAGTCCCGCCGAGGATAAGAGTAGAGTGCAACCCAGAATTATTTAATTATTTTTAAAGCTGATGAAAGAAGCTTTCTTCACATGACATTTTTCTCCACTGCTGGTATAAAACCCGCTTGAAGAAAACGCAATATACGGACCTTCACTGCGTTATATTCTGTACATGTTCAGGGAGGGCCGAACGTGTACATACATAAATCCACTTCAATCTATAAATTGTGTCTCTCCTACACTATAATTTTTATTTCAAAATGCTTCGAGTTATGGTTTTTCATTATAGTAATGGAATATTGTAAGTGTTCAAGAGTCTCTAAAGTGTGCAAATTGATAAAAATAGCATTTTAAATTTTGATTTAAACAAATTTTGGAAATATTGTTTATTGTTGAAACTTCAACAGTAATATAAATAAAGGACAAACAACCTTTTTATTTCTTCAATTTTTCTACGTTCATTTTAAATGTACATATCTTTATGTACGTTCTTTATTAAATTTTTTTTAGAATATTTCCTCAATCATTTAAATTTTCAAATTACTATTAACGTATTTTGAATTGTATCTTTTTTCCTACATCATGTTGCATCGTATTATATCCGATTAATTTACAATAAACTCAATATAACGAACGGGTTATGTTAATATACCGTTAGTGTTCCATTTCAAATCCTTTTGGAAATAATTTCCTTAAACAAAGTAACCTGTATTATTTTATAGGAGGATTCAAATAATAACAGTTGTTTTGTAACCTTTCACGTCAACATGTGACCGTTTTATGCATCTCGGCTACACCACCTATAAAATAAATTGAATATTAAAATCATATAAAAATCATAAAGTCAGCATTAATTATTCGTATAGTTGTCAACGTTTCACTTAAACTCATTCAAATTTCGTGCATATACAACTTTCGAATGCAACGAATTCTATTAATTATTATGTCAAACCTTACAAACAATTCAATGTATTTTAAAAGTAGAAGAATAAAGTTGAACATCATATTCCAAATATGGACTAATCAGTGACCTATATGACAGATTATAAACTTTTAACCATTGCATTGAATATTTCTGTAAATACAACCTAAAATCCACCGCAACAGTGCACTGCAAGGACGCCTTTAGAAACTAGTGGAACACTTCTATGGTTAATAATAATTGAATATTTCTCTACTAACAACCTAAAATCTTGTTTGCTTTATCACCAGCAATTGTGCATAACATTGATGACTTTAGAAACTAATCGAACACTGCTATGATTAATAATAATTGAATATTTATCTTAATACAACGTAAGATCTTGTTTGCTTTACTACTAGCAACAGTACATCGCGTGGACGGCTTTAAAACTAATCGAACACTGCTAAGGTTAATAATAATTGAATATTTCTGTAAAGTCAATGTAAAATCATATTTGCCTAAATTCTAGCAACAGTACATCAATTGGGCGGCTTCAGAAAATAATGAAACACTGTTAATGTTAATCTCGTTTAAATCATACGTTTGATTCAAATTATCATAACCACAAAATCTTTGTTTTACATTTATTATAACTGAAAACCATCTACCATGTATTTGGTTCATTCCCTACATGATCTAAATCCTTTTGAAATCAGCAGCATACTTTGAACAGCTTGCAAAACACAAGACCATCATATCATCTGTGAATTTAAGTGTGTTTTTTCCAATTTATTCATTTATATCTTTGACGTAAATCAAAACAGTACAAAGATCCTAAGACACGTTTGTTAGTTATTCACTTGTGACACAACTATCGTTTCAATAAACTTCTCTATAAAATCACTTTTAGTTCTTTCATTCAGCCGTTCTTCTATCCAATTTGCTAATTTCTACCTCAAACCTATAGATATAATTTCTACCAGCCCCTCACATGGCATTTTTTGTTAACCAAGTCAGAATAAATGCAGTTATCTTGCTTTCCATCTGTTACGTTTATCAGATATTCAAGATGTGGAATGCTGCTTAAATTTTGTTCAGTAAAAATAGATTTTAAAAAATTAACAATCCGAACATCTCGTAACTATCAAATAACTTGAGTATTTAAAGAATCGTCATTAAACATTTTCTATATTCATACAGTATCTCAGAAATGGAATCAGTAGACCTTCTCACAACAAGTAATTCTTGTTGCATTCCACCAAATTTGATTTTTTCTAATTTTTAACCAAATTATCTTTATTCTTCATTCTTTGAGACATTGAACTTTGTAGATCAATGATCAGTTGTACCAAGATATTCCTCAATCATTTCTATATTTGAAGTTAACACTGAGGCCAAAATACCATTATTTCTTGAAGATTCCAAACTAATAGGTGAGCATATCCATCTTTAACAGTTTCCAAAATATTTCTCCCTCCTTGTTTCACTCTAGCATTTCCAAATCGATATTTTTAAATTAAAATTATTCATAATTACGACTTCATTAACAGCTAAGCTCTTGATCTCAATGTAAAGATTCTACCTAATTTCATCAGTATCATCTGTTGATCTCGAACAAATTTACTTTTCCCTTTATGGCTGAAACCCAAACGGATTCAACGTCATCCCTATCGTCTTTGATATTTTCTTCTTTAACACGATGTAACTCACATTTCCTCTTTTAAATTCTATCCGTATTAAGTAGCCTGTAACACAATATTCCAAAGCAACTTCTGTCATCAAAACCATCAGTTGTTAACAGTGTTTCAGTTGTTCTTATTATATCAAAACCCTCCAATCCCACTCGTACTGTACAGTCATCTATTTTATTTCTGATATTTCTAATCTATGAATAATAACAATAAAGCTTATTCTTATAATTACTTATATATTCATTTCCTTTGCTGAGCATTTGTCGGCCTCTTATTGTTTCCACATTTAGTTTTCATTGCTCTCACTACTGTTTAGCCGTATTTTAAAACAACACATTGAGCCGAGTTAACAGAGATATGAAACATAGCAGCACATGTCGATTTTAAATGTAAACATTTCATTCCTGAAAACGCGTTTCTTCCTCCGAACTGATCCCATAAAACACACCAGCAAACTCACTCATTTTTACCCACTATTCTTAACCCAGCTTTCATTCCTAGAGACGTACTTACGATTTTATCCCAACAGTTACTTCTGGACAGTATCACCAACACAATAAAATGTGGCCTTTTTCCTCTTTTGGTTTCAACAATCCTTTCTACTTTTGATTACGTTCTATGACCTAAGTAACTAGTTTTACATGTACCACAATACCTGTATATCACCAAGTCCCCTTTGTTATATCTTCTGTTCTGTCAGTTATAGTCCTCCATCTGTACAGCGTAATGTCTTCGGTCTTATGTTGGAAGAAACGGTGTTTCCGTTACCAAAGCACTGATAGCCCTCGTGTAGCTATGTAATTTACAAGAAAAATTGTCTGTTATATATCTTCCCCCTGTGTACCATAACATGAAATTTTGTCTCTATATTTTCCCTCAGACTATTCTGTCCACAAGTCTTGTCAATGAGTCACCTTTCATTATCACCGTCTTATCATCCACGCGCTACTGTGACCCTCATTTGTTTTCTTTCTTCTTCCCTCCAATTGTTACTCATCTACAGAAGTTGAAATCTGTTGCTCAACAGAATAGGGTCATTACTATAACATTAATTAATTTTAGCCTTAATAGTACTCTTTCTACATCCTGAAAGTGAATGCCAGCTGAACTGCTCCTTGCATATAATAGTTCAAGCTGCTCCTGAAATGTGAACTGGAACAAATTTATGACAGAATATATTTTGTCTAAGATTAATATTCCATGTTCAATATTCTATAATTATAAAGTAAAGGCAACATAAATTATAAAATGTAAGAATGTCGTATACAATTGAGAATTACCATCAGTGTATTAAGGGATAATAATTAAACACGTCCTCGTGGCCTAATGGATAAGGCGTCGGTCTCCTAAACCGAAGACTGCGGGTTCGAGTCCCGCCGAGGATAAGAGTAGAGTGCAACCCAGAATTATTTAATTATTTTTAAAGCTGATGAAAGAAGCTTTCTTCACATGACATTTTTCTCCACTGCTGGTATAAAACCCGCTTGAAGAAAACGCAATATACGGACCTTCACTGCGTTATATTCTGTACATGTTCAGGGAGGGCCGAACGTGTACATACATAAATCCACTTCAATCTATAAATTGTGTCTCTCCTACACTATAATTTTTATTTCAAAATGCTTCGAGTTATGGTTTTTCATTATAGTAATGGAATATTGTAAGTGTTCAAGAGTCTCTAAAGTGTGCAAATTGATAAAAATAGCATTTTAAATTTTGATTTAAACAAATTTTGGAAATATTGTTTATTGTTGAAACTTCAACAGTAATATAAATAAAGGACAAACAACCTTTTTATTTCTTCAATTTTTCTACGTTCATTTTAAATGTACATATCTTTATGTACGTTCTTTATTAAATTTTTTTTAGAATATTTCCTCAATCATTTAAATTTTTCAAATTACTATTAACGTATTTTTGAATTGTATTCTTTTTCCTACATCATGTTGCATCGTATTATATCCGATTAATTTACAATAAACTCAATATAACGAACGGGTTATGTTAATATACCGTTAGTGTTCCATTTCAAATCCTTTTGGAAATAATTTCCTTAAACAAAGTAACCTGTATTATTTTATAGGAGGATTCAAATAATAACAGTTGTTTTTGTAACCTTTCACGTCAACATGTGACCGTTTTATGCATCTCGGCTACACCACCTATAAAATAAATTGAATATTAAAATCATATAAAAATCATAAAGTCAGCATTAATTATTCGTATAGTTGTCAACGTTTCTCTTAAACTCATTCAAATTTCGTGCATATACAACTTTCGAATGCAACGAATTCTATTAATTATTATGTCAAACCTTACAAACAATTCAATGTATTTTAAAAGTAGAAGAATAAAGTTGAACATCATATTCCAAATATGGACTAATCAGTGACCTATATGACAGATTATAAACTTTAACCATTGCATTGAATATTTCTGTAAATACAACCTAAAATCCACCGCAACAGTGCACTGCAAGGACGCCTTTAGAAACTAGTGGAACACTTCTATGGTTAATAATAATTGAATATTTCTCTACTAACAACCTAAAATCTTGTTTGCTTTATCACCAGCAATTGTGCATAACATTGATGACTTTAGAAACTAATCGAACACTGCTATGATTAATAATAATTGAATATTTATCTTAATACAACGTAAGATCTTGTTTGCTTTACTACTAGCAACAGTACATCGCGTGGACGGCTTTAAAAGCTAATCGAACACTGCTAAGGTTAATAATAATTGAATATTTCTGTAAAGTCAATGTAAAATCATATTTGCCTAAATTCTAGCAACAGTACATCAATTGGGCGGCTTCAGAAAATAATGAAACACTGTTAATGTTAATCTCGTTTAAATCATACGTTTGATTCAAATTATCATAACCACAAAATCTTTGTTTTACATTTATTATAACTGAAAACCATCTACCATGTATTTGGTTCATTCCCTACATGATCTAAATCCTTTTGAAATCAGCAGCATACTTTGAACAGCTTGCAAAACACAAGACCATCATATCATCTGTGAATTTAAGTGTGTTTTTTTCCAATTTATTCATTTATATCTTTGACGTAAATCAAAACAGTACAAAGATCCTAAGACACGTTTGTTAGTTATTCACTTGTGACACAACTATCGTTTCAATAAACTTCTCTATAAAATCACTTTTAGTTCTTTCATTCAGCCGTTCTTCTATCCAATTTGCTAATTTCTACCTCAAACCTATAGATATAATTTCTACCAGCCCCTCACATGGCATTTTTTGTTAACCAAGTCAGAATAAATGCAGTTATCTTGCTTTCCATCTGTTACGTTTATCAGATATTCAAGATGTGGAATGCTGCTTAAATTTTGTTCAGTAAAAATAGATTTTAAAAAATTAACAATCCGAACATCTCGTAACTATCAAATAACTTGAGTATTTAAAGAATCGTCATTAAACATTTTCTATATTCATACAGTATCTCAGAAATGGAATCAGTAGACCTTCTCACAACAAGTAATTCTTGTTGCATTCCACCAAATTTGATTTTTTTCTAATTTTTAACCAAATTATCTTTATTCTTCATTCTTTGAGACATTGAACTTTGTAGATCAATGATCAGTTGTACCAAGATATTCCTCAATCATTTCTATATTTGAAGTTAACACTGAGGCCAAAATACCATTATTTCTTGAAGATTCCAAACTAATAGGTGAGCATATCCATCTTTAACAGTTTCCAAAATATTTCTCCCTCCTTGTTTCACTCTAGCATTTCCAAATCGATATTTTTAAATTAAAATTATTCATAATTACGACTTCATTAACAGCTAAGCTCTTGATCTCAATGTAAAGATTCTACCTAATTTCATCAGTATCATCTGTTGATCTCGAACAAATTTACTTTTCCCTTTATGGCTGAAACCCAAACGGATTCAACGTCATCCCTATCGTCTTTGATATTTTCTTCTTTAACACGATGTAACTCACATTTCCTCTTTTAAATTCTATCCGTATTAAGTAGCCTGTAACACAATATTCCAAAGCAACTTCTGTCATCAAAACCATCAGTTGTTAACAGTGTTTCAGTTGTTCTTATTATATCAAAACCCTCCAATCCCACTCGTACTGTACAGTCATCTATTTTATTTCTGATATTTCTAATCTATGAATAATAACAATAAAGCTTATTCTTATAATTACTTATATATTCATTTCCTTTGCTGAGCATTTGTCGGCCTCTTATTGTTTCCACATTTAGTTTTTCATTGCTCTCACTACTGTTTAGCCGTATTTTAAAACAACACATTGAGCCGAGTTAACAGAGATATGAAACATAGCAGCACATGTCCATTTTAAATGTAAAATTTCATTCCTGAAAACGCGTTTCTTCCTCCGAACTGATCCCATAAAACACACCAGCAAACTCACTCATTTTACCCACTATTCTTAACCCAGCTTTCATTCCTAGAGACGTACTTACGACTTTATCCCAACAGTTACTTCTGGACAGTATCACCAACACAATAAAATGTGGCCTTTTTCCTCTTTTGGTTTCAACAATCCTTTCTACTTTTGATTACGTTCTATGACCTAAGTAACTAGTTTTACATGTACCACAATACCTGTATATCACCAAGTCCCCTTTGTTATATCTTCTGTTCTGTCAGTTATAGTCCTCCATCTGTACAGCGTAATGTCTTCGGTCTTATGTTGGAAGAAACGGTGTTTCCGTTACCAAAGCACTGATAGCCCTCGTGTAGCTATGTAATTTACAAGAAAAATTGTCTGTTATATATCTTCCCCCTGTGTACCATAACATGAAATTTTGTCTCTATATTTTCCCCTCAGACTATTCTGTCCACAAGTCTTGTCAATGAGTCACCTTTCATTATCACCGTCTTATCATCCACGCGCTACTGTGACCCTCATTTGTTTTCTTTCTTCTTCCCTCCAATTGTTACTCATCTACAGAAGTTGAAATCTGTTGCTCAACAGAATAGGGTCATTACTATAACATTAATTAATTTTAGCCTTAATAGTACTCTTTCTACATCCTGAAAGTGAATGCCAGCTGAACTGCTCCTTGCATATAATAGTTCAAGCTGCTCCTGAAATGTGAACTGGAACAAATTTATGACAGAATATATTTTGTCTAAGATTAATATTCCATGTTCAATATTCTATAATTATAAAGTAAAGGCAACATAAATTATAAAATGTAAGAATGTCGTATACAATTGAGAATTACCATCAGTGTATTAAGGGATAATAATTAAACACGTCCTCGTGGCCTAATGGATAAGGCGTCGGTCTCCTAAACCGAAGACTGCGGGTTCGAGTCCCGCCGAGGATAAGAGTAGAGTGCAACCCAGAATTATTTAATTATTTTTAAAGCTGATGAAAGAAGCTTTCTTCACATGACATTTTTCTCCACTGCTGGTATAAAACCCGCTTGAAGAAAACGCAATATACGGACCTTCACTGCGTTATATTCTGTACATGTTCAGGGAGGGCCGAACGTGTACATACATAAATCCACTTCAATCTATAAATTGTGTCTCTCCTACACTATAATTTTATTTCAAAATGCTTCGAGTTATGGTTTTCATTATAGTAATGGAATATTGTAAGTGTTCAAGAGTCTCTAAAGTGTGCAAATTGATAAAATAGCATTTTAAATTTTGATTTAAACAAATTTTTGAAATATTGTTTATTGTTGAAACTTCAACAGTAATATAAATAAAGGACAAACAACCTTTTTTATTTCTTCAATTTTTCTACGTTCATTTTAAATGTACATATCTTTATGTACGTTCTTTATTAAATTTTTTTTTAGAATATTTCCTCAATCATTTAAATTTTTCAAATTACTATTAACGTATTTTTGAATTGTATCTTTTTCCTACATCATGTTGCATCGTATTATATCCGATTAATTTACAATAAACTCAATATAACGAACGGGTTATGTTAATATACCGTTAGTGTTCCATTTCAAATCCTTTTGGGAAATAATTTCCTTAAACAAAGTAACCTGTATTATTTTATAGGAGGATTCAAATAATAACAGTTGTTTTGTAACCTTTCACGTCAACATGTGACCGTTTTATGCATCTCGGCTACACCACCTATAAAATAAATTGAATATTAAAATCATATAAAAATCATAAAGTCAGCATTAATTATTCGTATAGTTGTCAACGTTTCACTTAAACTCATTCAAATTTCGTGCATATACAACTTTCGAATGCAACGAATTCTATTAATTATTATGTCAAACCTTACAAACAATTCAATGTATTTTAAAAGTAGAAGAATAAAGTTGAACATCATATTCCAAATATGGACTAATCAGTGACCTATATGACAGATTATAAACTTTAACCATTGCATTGAATATTTCTGTAAATACAACCTAAAATCCACCGCAACAGTGCACTGCAAGGACGCCTTTAGAAACTAGTGGAACACTTCTATGGTTAATAATAATTGAATATTTCTCTACTAACAACCTAAAATCTTGTTTGCTTTATCACCAGCAATTGTGCATAACATTGATGACTTTAGAAACTAATCGAACACTGCTATGATTAATAATAATTGAATATTTATCTTAATACAACGTAAGATCTTGTTTGCTTTACTACTAGCAACAGTACATCGCGTGGACGGCTTTAAAACTAATCGAACACTGCTAAGGTTAATAATAATTGAATATTTCTGTAAAGTCAATGTAAAATCATATTTGCCTAAATTCTAGCAACAGTACATCAATTGGGCGGCTTCAGAAAATAATGAAACACTGTTAATGTTAATCTCGTTTAAATCATACGTTTGATTCAAATTATCATAACCACAAAATCTTTGTTTTACATTTATTATAACTGAAAACCATCTACCATGTATTTGGTTCATTCCCTACATGATCTAAATCCTTTTGAAATCAGCAGCATACTTTGAACAGCTTGCAAAACACAAGACCATCATATCATCTGTGAATTTAAGTGTGTTTTTTCCAATTTATTCATTTATATCTTTGACGTAAATCAAAACAGTACAAAGATCCTAAGACACGTTTGTTAGTTATTCACTTGTGACACAACTATCGTTTCAATAAACTTCTCTATAAAATCACTTTTAGTTCTTTCATTCAGCCGTTCTTCTATCCAATTTGCTAATTTCTACCTCAAACCTATAGATATAATTTCTACCAGCCCCTCACATGGCATTTTTTGTTAACCAAGTCAGAATAAATGCAGTTATCTTGCTTTCCATCTGTTACGTTTATCAGATATTCAAGATGTGGAATGCTGCTTAAATTTTGTTCAGTAAAAATAGATTTTAAAAAATTAACAATCCGAACATCTCGTAACTATCAAATAACTTGAGTATTTAAAGAATCGTCATTAAACATTTTCTATATTCATACAGTATCTCAGAAATGGAATCAGTAGACCTTCTCACAACAAGTAATTCTTGTTGCATTCCACCAAATTTGATTTTTTCTAATTTTTAACCAAATTATCTTTATTCTTCATTCTTTGAGACATTGAACTTTGTAGATCAATGATCAGTTGTACCAAGATATTCCTCAATCATTTCTATATTTGAAGTTAACACTGAGGCCAAAATACCATTATTTCTTGAAGATTCCAAACTAATAGGTGAGCATATCCATCTTTAACAGTTTCCAAAATATTTCTCCCTCCTTGTTTCACTCTAGCATTTCCAAATCGATATTTTTAAATTAAAATTATTCATAATTACGACTTCATTAACAGCTAAGCTCTTGATCTCAATGTAAAGATTCTACCTAATTTCATCAGTATCATCTGTTGATCTCGAACAAATTTACTTTTCCCTTTATGGCTGAAACCCAAACGGATTCAACGTCATCCCTATCGTCTTTGATATTTTCTTCTTTAACACGATGTAACTCACATTTCCTCTTTTAAATTCTATCCGTATTAAGTAGCCTGTAACACAATATTCCAAAGCAACTTCTGTCATCAAAACCATCAGTTGTTAACAGTGTTTCAGTTGTTCTTATTATATCAAAACCCTCCAATCCCACTCGTACTGTACAGTCATCTATTTTATTTCTGATATTTCTAATCTATGAATAATAACAATAAAGCTTATTCTTATAATTACTTATATATTCATTTCCTTTGCTGAGCATTTGTCGGCCTCTTATTGTTTCCACATTTAGTTTTTCATTGCTCTCACTACTGTTTAGCCGTATTTTAAAACAACACATTGAGCCGAGTTAACAGAGATATGAAACATAGCAGCACATGTCCATTTTAAATGTAAAATTTCATTCCTGAAAACGCGTTTCTTCCTCCGAACTGATCCCATAAAACACACCAGCAAACTCACTCATTTTACCCACTATTCTTAACCCAGCTTTCATTCCTAGAGACGTACTTACGACTTTATCCCAACAGTTACTTCTGGACAGTATCACCAACACAATAAAATGTGGCCTTTTTCCTCTTTTGGTTTCAACAATCCTTTCTACTTTTGATTACGTTCTATGACCTAAGTAACTAGTTTTACATGTACCACAATACCTGTATATCACCAAGTCCCCTTTGTTATATCTTCTGTTCTGTCAGTTATAGTCCTCCATCTGTACAGCGTAATGTCTTCGGTCTTATGTTGGAAGAAACGGTGTTTCCGTTACCAAAGCACTGATAGCCCTCGTGTAGCTATGTAATTTACAAGAAAAATTGTCTGTTATATATCTTCCCCCTGTGTACCATAACATGAAATTTTGTCTCTATATTTTCCCCTCAGACTATTCTGTCCACAAGTCTTGTCAATGAGTCACCTTTCATTATCACCGTCTTATCATCCACGCGCTACTGTGACCCTCATTTGTTTTCTTTCTTCTTCCCTCCAATTGTTACTCATCTACAGAAGTTGAAATCTGTTGCTCAACAGAATAGGGTCATTACTATAACATTAATTAATTTTAGCCTTAATAGTACTCTTTCTACATCCTGAAAGTGAATGCCAGCTGAACTGCTCCTTGCATATAATAGTTCAAGCTGCTCCTGAAATGTGAACTGGAACAAATTTATGACAGAATATATTTTGTCTAAGATTAATATTCCATGTTCAATATTCTATAATTATAAAGTAAAGGCAACATAAATTATAAAATGTAAGAATGTCGTATACAATTGAGAATTACCATCAGTGTATTAAGGGATAATAATTAAACACGTCCTCGTGGCCTAATGGATAAGGCGTCGGTCTCCTAAACCGAAGACTGCGGGTTCGAGTCCCGCCGAGGATAAGAGTAGAGTGCAACCCAGAATTATTTAATTATTTTTAAAGCTGATGAAAGAAGCTTTCTTCACATGACATTTTTCTCCACTGCTGGTATAAAACCCGCTTGAAGAAAACGCAATATACGGACCTTCACTGCGTTATATTCTGTACATGTTCAGGAGGGCCGAACGTGTACATACATAAATCCACTTCAATCTATAAATTGTGTCTCTCCTACACTATAATTTTATTTCAAAATGCTTCGAGTTATGGTTTTCATTATAGTAATGGAATATTGTAAGTGTTCAAGAGTCTCTAAAGTGTGCAAATTGATAAAATAGCATTTTAAATTTTGATTTAAACAAATTTTGGAAATATTGTTTATTGTTGAAACTTCAACAGTAATATAAATAAAGGACAAACAACCTTTTTTATTTCTTCAATTTTTCTACGTTCATTTTAAATGTACATATCTTTATGTACGTTCTTTATTAAATTTTTTTTTAGAATATTTCCTCAATCATTTAAATTTTTCAAATTACTATTAACGTATTTTTGAATTGTATCTTTTTTCCTACATCATGTTGCATCGTATTATATCCGATTAATTTACAATAAACTCAATATAACGAACGGGTTATGTTAATATACCGTTAGTGTTCCATTTCAAATCCTTTTGGGAAATAATTTCCTTAAACAAAGTAACCTGTATTATTTTATAGGAGGATTCAAATAATAACAGTTGTTTTGTAACCTTTCACGTCAACATGTGACCGTTTTATGCATCTCGGCTACACCACCTATAAAATAAATTGAATATTAAAATCATATAAAAATCATAAAGTCAGCATTAATTATTCGTATAGTTGTCAACGTTTCACTTAAACTCATTCAAATTTCGTGCATATACAACTTTCGAATGCAACGAATTCTATTAATTATTATGTCAAACCTTACAAACAATTCAATGTATTTTAAAAGTAGAAGAATAAAGTTGAACATCATATTCCAAATATGGACTAATCAGTGACCTATATGACAGATTATAAACTTTAACCATTGCATTGAATATTTCTGTAAATACAACCTAAAATCCACCGCAACAGTGCACTGCAAGGACGCCTTTAGAAACTAGTGGAACACTTCTATGGTTAATAATAATTGAATATTTCTCTACTAACAACCTAAAATCTTGTTTGCTTTATCACCAGCAATTGTGCATAACATTGATGACTTTAGAAACTAATCGAACACTGCTATGATTAATAATAATTGAATATTTATCTTAATACAACGTAAGATCTTGTTTGCTTTACTACTAGCAACAGTACATCGCGTGGACGGCTTTAAAACTAATCGAACACTGCTAAGGTTAATAATAATTGAATATTTCTGTAAAGTCAATGTAAAATCATATTTGCCTAAATTCTAGCAACAGTACATCAATTGGGCGGCTTCAGAAAATAATGAAACACTGTTAATGTTAATCTCGTTTAAATCATACGTTTGATTCAAATTATCATAACCACAAAATCTTTGTTTTACATTTATTATAACTGAAAACCATCTACCATGTATTTGGTTCATTCCCTACATGATCTAAATCCTTTGAAATCAGCAGCATACTTTGAACAGCTTGCAAAACACAAGACCATCATATCATCTGTGAATTTAAGTGTGTTTTTTCCAATTTATTCATTTATATCTTTGACGTAAATCAAAACAGTACAAAGATCCTAAGACACGTTTGTTAGTTATTCACTTGTGACACAACTATCGTTTCAATAAACTTCTCTATAAAATCACTTTTAGTTCTTTCATTCAGCCGTTCTTCTATCCAATTTGCTAATTTCTACCTCAAACCTATAGATATAATTTCTACCAGCCCCTCACATGGCATTTTTTTGTTAACCAAGTCAGAATAAATGCAGTTATCTTGCTTTCCATCTGTTACGTTTATCAGATATTCAAGATGTGGAATGCTGCTTAAATTTTGTTCAGTAAAAATAGATTTTAAAAAATTAACAATCCGAACATCTCGTAACTATCAAATAACTTGAGTATTTAAAGAATCGTCATTAAACATTTTCTATATTCATACAGTATCTCAGAAATGGAATCAGTAGACCTTCTCACAACAAGTAATTCTTGTTGCATTCCACCAAATTTGATTTTTTCTAATTTTTAACCAAATTATCTTTATTCTTCATTCTTTGAGACATTGAACTTTGTAGATCAATGATCAGTTGTACCAAGATATTCCTCAATCATTTCTATATTTGAAGTTAACACTGAGGCCAAAATACCATTATTTCTTGAAGATTCCAAACTAATAGGTGAGCATATCCATCTTTAACAGTTTCCAAAATATTTCTCCCTCCTTGTTTCACTCTAGCATTTCCAAATCGATATTTTTAAATTAAAATTATTCATAATTACGACTTCATTAACAGCTAAGCTCTTGATCTCAATGTAAAGATTCTACCTAATTTCATCAGTATCATCTGTTGATCTCGAACAAATTTACTTTTCCCTTTATGGCTGAAACCCAAACGGATTCAACGTCATCCCTATCGTCTTTGATATTTTCTTCTTTAACACGATGTAACTCACATTTCCTCTTTAAATTCTATCCGTATTAAGTAGCCTGTAACACAATATTCCAAAGCAACTTCTGTCATCAAAACCATCAGTTGTTAACAGTGTTTCAGTTGTTCTTATTATATCAAAACCCTCCAATCCCACTCGTACTGTACAGTCATCTATTTTATTTCTGATATTTCTAATCTATGAATAATAACAATAAAGCTTATTCTTATAATTACTTATATATTCATTTCCTTTGCTGAGCATTTGTCGGCCTCTTATTGTTTCCACATTTAGTTTTCATTGCTCTCACTACTGTTTAGCCGTATTTTAAAACAACACATTGAGCCGAGTTAACAGAGATATGAAACATAGCAGCACATGTCCATTTTAAATGTAAAATTTCATTCCTGAAAACGCGTTTCTTCCTCCGAACTGATCCCATAAAACACACCAGCAAACTCACTCATTTTTACCCACTATTCTTAACCCAGCTTTCATTCCTAGAGACGTACTTACGACTTTATCCCAACAGTTACTTCTGGACAGTATCACCAACACAATAAAAATGTGGCCTTTTTCCTCTTTTGGTTTCAACAATCCTTTCTACTTTTTGATTACGTTCTATGACCTAAGTAACTAGTTTTACATGTACCACAATACCTGTATATCACCAAGTCCCCTTTGTTATATCTTCTGTTCTGTCAGTTATAGTCCTCCATCTGTACAGCGTAATGTCTTCGGTCTTATGTTGGAAGAAACGGTGTTTCCGTTACCAAAGCACTGATAGCCCTCGTGTAGCTATGTAATTTACAAGAAAAATTGTCTGTTATATATCTTCCCCCTGTGTACCATAACATGAAATTTTGTCTCTATATTTTCCCCTCAGACTATTCTGTCCACAAGTCTTGTCAATGAGTCACCTTTCATTATCACCGTCTTATCATCCACGCGCTACTGTGACCCTCATTTGTTTTCTTTCTTCTTCCCTCCAATTGTTACTCATCTACAGAAGTTGAAATCTGTTGCTCAACAGAATAGGGTCATTACTATAATATTAATTAAGTTTAGCCTTAATAGTACTCTTTCTACATCCTGAAAGTGAATGCAAGCTGAACTGCTCCTTGCATATAATAGTTCAAGCTGCTCCTGAAATGTGAACTGGAACAAATTTATGACAGAATATATTTTGTCTAAGATTAATATTCCATGTTCAATATTCTATAATTATAAAGTAAAGGCAACATAAATTATAAAATGTAAGAATGTCGTATACAATTGAGAATTACCATCAGTGTATTAAGGGATAATAATTAAACACGTCCTCGTGGCCTAATGGATAAGGCGTCGGTCTCCTAAACCGAAGACTGCGGGTTCGAGTCCCGCCGAGGATAAGAGTAGAGTGCAACCCAGAATTATTTAATTATTTTTAAAGCTGATGAAAGAAGCTTTCTTCACATGACATTTTTCTCCACTGCTGGTATAAAACCCGCTTGAAGAAAACGCAATATACGGACCTTCACTGCGTTATATTCTGTACATGTTCAGGGAGGGCCGAACGTGTACATACATAAATCCACTTCAATCTATAAATTGTGTCTCTCCTACACTATAATTTTATTTCAAAATGCTTCGAGTTATGGTTTTCATTATAGTAATGGAATATTGTAAGTGTTCAAGAGTCTCTAAAGTGTGCAAATTGATAAAAATAGCATTTTAAATTTTGATTTAAACAAATTTTGAAATATTGTTTATTGTTGAAACTTCAACAGTAATATAAATAAAGGACAAACAACCTTTTTATTTCTTCAATTTTTCTACGTTCATTTTAAATGTACATATCTTTATGTACGTTCTTTATTAAATTTTTTTTAGAATATTTCCTCAATCATTTAAATTTTTCAAATTACTATTAACGTATTTTTGAATTGTATTCTTTTTCCTACATCATGTTGCATCGTATTATATCCGATTAATTTACAATAAACTCAATATAACGAACGGGTTATGTTAATATACCGTTAGTGTTCCATTTCAAATCCTTTTGGGAAATAATTTCCTTAAACAAAGTAACCTGTATTATTTTATAGGAGGATTCAAATAATAACAGTTGTTTTGTAACCTTTCACGTCAACATGTGACCGTTTTATGCATCTCGGCTACACCACCTATAAAATAAATTGAATATTAAAATCATATAAAAATCATAAAGTCAGCATTAATTATTCGTATAGTTGTCAACGTTTCTCTTAAACTCATTCAAATTTCGTGCATATACAACTTTCGAATGCAACGAATTCTATTAATTATTATGTCAAACCTTACAAACAATTCAATGTATTTTAAAAGTAGAAGAATAAAGTTGAACATCATATTCCAAATATGGACTAATCAGTGACCTATATGACAGATTATAAACTTTTAACCATTGCATTGAATATTTCTGTAAATACAACCTAAAATCCACCGCAACAGTGCACTGCAAGGACGCCTTTAGAAACTAGTGGAACACTTCTATGGTTAATAATAATTGAATATTTCTCTACTAACAACCTAAAATCTTGTTTGCTTTATCACCAGCAATTGTGCATAACATTGATGACTTTAGAAACTAATCGAACACTGCTATGATTAATAATAATTGAATATTTATCTTAATACAACGTAAGATCTTGTTTGTTTTACTACTAGCAACAGTACATCGCGTGGACGGCTTTAAAAACTAATCGAACACTGCTAAGGTTAATAATAATTGAATATTTCTGTAAAGTCAATGTAAAATCATATTTGCCTAAATTCTAGCAACAGTACATCAATTGGGCGGCTTCAGAAAATAATGAAACACTGTTAATGTTAATCTCGTTTAAATCATACGTTTGATTCAAATTATCATAACCACAAAATCTTTGTTTTACATTTATTATAACTGAAAACCATCTACCATGTATTTGGTTCATTCCCTACATGATCTAAATCCTTTTGAAATCAGCAGCATACTTTGAACAGCTTGCAAAACACAAGACCATCATATCATCTGTGAATTTAAGTGTGTTTTTTCCAATTTATTCATTTATATCTTTGACGTAAATCAAAACAGTACAAAGATCCTAAGACACGTTTGTTAGTTATTCACTTGTGACACAACTATCGTTTCAATAAACTTCTCTATAAAATCACTTTTAGTTCTTTCATTCAGCCGTTCTTCTATCCAATTTGCTAATTTCTACCTCAAACCTGTAGATATAATTTCTACCAGCCCCTCACATGGCATTTTTTGTTAACCAAGTCAGAATAAATGCAGTTATCTTGCTTTCCATCTGTTACGTTTATCAGATATTCAAGATGTGGAATGCTGCTTAAATTTTGTTCAGTAAAAATAGATTTTAAAAAATTAACAATCCGAACATCTCGTAACTATCAAATAACTTGAGTATTTAAAGAATCGTCATTAAACATTTTCTATATTCATACAGTATCTCAGAAATGGAATCAGTAGACCTTCTCACAACAAGTAATTCTTGTTGCATTCCACCAAATTTGATTTTTTTCTAATTTTTAACCAAATTATCTTTATTCTTCATTCTTTGAGACATTGAACTTTGTAGATCAATGATCAGTTGTACCAAGATATTCCTCAATCATTTCTATATTTGAAGTTAACACTGAGGCCAAAATACCATTATTTCTTGAAGGTTCCAAACTAATAGGTGAGCATATCCATCTTTAACAGTTTCCAAAATATTTCTCCCTCCTTGTTTCACTCTAGCATTTCCAAATCGATATTTTTAAATTAAAATTATTCATAATTACGACTTCATTAACAGCTAAGCTCTTGATCTCAATGTAAAGATTCTACCTAATTTCATCAGTATCATCTGTTGATCTCGAACAAATTTACTTTTCCCTTTATGGCTGAAACCCAAACGGATTCAACGTCATCCCTATCGTCTTTGATATTTTCTTCTTTAACACGATGTAACTCACATTTCCTCTTTTAAATTCTATCCGTATTAAGTAGCCTGTAACACAATATTCCAAAGCAACTTCTGTCATCAAAACCATCAGTTTTTAACAGTGTTTCAGTTTTTCTTATTATATCAGATTATGAACTTTTAACCATTGTATTGAATATTTCTGTAAATACAACCTAAAATCCTGTTGGCTTTTCCACCAGCATTTATATCCACTCGTTGAAACCCAAATGGATTCAACTTAGTCGGTTCAAAAATTTATAATGTTTAAATATGATATTCAACATGTTCTGTCTGTATTTGAAAAGTATCATCTATAGGAAAAAAAAAACAATTTTTCTTTATTAATCCACGAAAATGTCTCGATTATTAGAACAGCACATCAACTTTTAGAAATATTTGAAAAGAAAGAACATGATCATGGCTACAGACTCTAAGGAAAAATTTTATTAAAACATTCTATTAATCTCAGGTCTAAATAGTATATACCAGAATATCGAATTTTGTAACTTAAGTTTATTTGTTAATTTAAATAAGTTTTTTAGCTTTCTTTTTAGAGAAAATGTGAAAATTTGTTAGAATAAAGATCTTAATTAAAAATTCAAATGAAAATGAAACTTCTTTTCTACTTTTTGGAAACACATTCTGTGTCTATTTGAAAAATATATGTATATATAACAAGCAGAGCTTTCCTTTAGCCACATTTATTCCATAAGATATGACAGAAAGCATATTTCACATATGTACACACACTCACACATCACAAGTCATAAACCAAATTAAAATGTTTTCTGAAGACAACATGTTGAAGTTTTTAGTAGAAAATAGTTACTAGTTATGTTCAAGATATTTTACACAATTGATGTAGTTAATATTTTGTGGCATGAATGATACTTAAGCAATGATACAGAAGACTGTTTAAAGAAATCAGTAAAAAACTATGAAAGACACTGAGATTACACCAGGCATAATCTATCTGAAAAATCTGTTTGACTATTACAAAGACCATTACTATTGGCAAAGGCAATCTTTTTTTCCACAAAAGTATATCCATCTTAAAGTACAAAGTTCTTTAGTAAAATCACAAGAATTATTTCTTTTACACATGATAATACACATGAAAATTAGCATATCAAGTTAAACCCATACAAAACACAAGGATAATATTTCCATGTTATTACATCCATCACTTCAAACTGTCACCCTGTTCCAAGCATAATTTCTCCAAATTTCTTCCAGTGAGCATCTCGTTTGAAGGGTAACAGGACCTGTCACAGAAGGTAAATAAATAGCATGTGGAAATGGAATTCTGAAGGCTGGATGACGTCAATTCTAAAACATCACACCTTTTCACTGATGCAACTTAGTGTCGTACTATTATACATGTCCACTGACAAACTTCCTAACACTTATATGGAAAACTATTAATAGATGACAATAGTAACACAAAAATAAAAATATTTTGACACTCATTCACTTTGATAAATGTTATTTTCATTCTAAATGAAGTGATAATAAAACAATGAAATATAAACCCTTGGTCTGACCTTCACCAAAATTTGACAGAAACTTAAAAAACAACCTAAATATAAACACTATTTCAATATATTCATTTACAGTCAATCTGGATACAAGTATAACTTACATTATCACAGACAGTGACAGTATAAGTAACTGGTATTAACTGATGAGTCTGGACACAAGTATAACTTACATTATCACAGACAGCATACAGTTACGACAGAAAGTGTTCATACCCCTGCATACCCAACTTACATTATCACAGACAGTATAACTAACTGGTCTTAACTGATGAATCTGGACACCAGTATAACTGACATTATCACAGACAGTATAAGTAACTGGTATTAACTGATGAGTCTGGACACAAGTATAACTTACATTATCACAGACAGCATACAGTTAGGACAGAAAGTGTTCATACCCCTGCATCCCAAATGGTTTTGCTCATAACTTAAAAAAAGTATCATGAGTAGGCTAATAGAAATATACTATATTATAAATATTATATTAACACACATCTATATACATTTTATGTAAATTAAACGACAAATAAACTGTTTATAAACAAATAACCAAAAATAGGAGGAGCAGAAAGTGTTCATACAGTTAGAAGGTGTGAAAAAATTGATATTCCCATAAAAAAGTTTCAGTTTGGCAAATAAACTATATTATACCATTCCAGAACTAGACACTGGGTTCATAATTATTGAATTTAGCCAGTAAAAAATGTACTCACAATTTAGCACCGCTTTCGCTCATTATCTGCTTGGTCATCATGGCAAACAGGAAACAACTGTCCAGTGATTTATAAAAATGAATTATTGTAAAATACAAGCCTCAGATATATCTCTCTCTCGCATTGCTACACAACTTAATGTGCCTAAATCTACTGTTCAAAGCATAATTGCCAAGTTTAAGCTTACAGAATCAACTGCTAACCTCCTTTGTTCTGGATGCTCCACCAAAATTCCAGAGAGAACCAAGAGGAAGGTTCTCAGATAAGTTAGTAGGAACCCTCATTTAACACATAATGACATACACAAACTGGTAAGGGAAGCTGTGGTTGAAGTAAGTACCTCTACAGTTACAAACATGTTACACTCTTCTGGGTTCAAGCATGCCGTCCTCGTAGAAACGCCATACGTAACACCTGTTCATGTAGAAGCATGATTGAAGTATGCAAGAAAGCATGTAGATAAACCCTTTACCTATTGGAAGAGTATTCTTTGGTCAGGCGAGACTAAAATCGAGCTTTTCGGCCACAATGATGTTCGCTATATTTTTCGTAAGAAGGGGGAATGAAATCTTCCAAAGAACACCATTCCTACAATTAAACACGGAGGTGGCTCGATCATGCTATGGGGTTCCTTCAGCTCTTCTGGTGTAGGCAGCCTTCACCACATCAACAGAATCAAGAAAAAGAAGAATACATTGATATATTAGGCACTTATATCAAGAATGATGCTCGGAACTTGCAGCTTTTAAATTTTCCAGCACAACACGCTCTAAGCACACATTCAAATATGTGCAATCCTAGTTACAGAGGAACCATATAAGCGTTCTAGAGTGGCCATTCCAGTCACCCGATCTCAACCCAATTGAAAATGTTTGGCATCAGTTGAAGACCAGGGTTCATCAGCATCATACAAAAAACTTAGAAGAGTTGGAGGCCCTCTGTAAAGAAGAATGGGAGAAAATACCAGTCGAGTGCTGTCAAACAATCATGGAGGGCTAATGAAGAGAGATTGCACCAAGTAATTCACTTGAAAGGCTACACAACTAACCATTAGAAGTAGATGCACAAACACTTTCTGCTCTCCTATGTTTGGTTATTTGTTTATAAACAGTTTATTTGTGATTCAATTTACATAAAAATTTATGTGGATGTGTGTTAGTATAATATTTATAATATATTATACTTCTATTAGCCTACGCCTGATACTTAAATTATGAGCAAAAAAACAACTCAGGTTGCAGGGTAATGTAACACTTTTGTCATAACTGTAAGTAACTGGTATTAACTGATGAGTCTGGACACAAGTATAACTTAACATTATCACAGACAATATAACTAACTGGTACGAACTGATGAATCTGGACACAAGTATAACTTACATTAGCATTGACAGTACAACTAACTGGTATTAACTGATGAGTCTGGACACAAGGACAACTGACATTATCACAGACAGTATAAGTAACTGGTATTAACTGATGAGTCTGGACACAAGTATAACTTACATTATCACAGACAGTATAAGTAACTGGTGATTAACTGGGATGAGTCTGGACACAAGTATAACTTACATTATCACAGACAGTACCAACTAACTGGTATTAACTGATGAGTCTGGACACAAGTATAAACTTTACATTATCACAGACAGTACAACTAACTGGTATTAACTGATGAGTCTGGACACAAGTTATAACTTACATTATCACAGACAGTATAAGTAACTGGTATTAACTGATGAGTCTGGACACAAGTATAACTTACATTATCACAGACAGTATAAGTAACTGGTATTAACTGATGAGTCTGGACACAAGTATAACTTACATTATCACAGACAAGTACAACTAACTGGTATTAACTGATGAGTCTGGACACAAGTATAACTCTACATATCATCACAAACAGTATAAGTAACTGGTATTAACTGATGAGTCTGGACACAAGTATAACTTACATTATCACAGACAGTACAAGTAACTGGTATTAACTGATGAGTCTGGACACAAGTATAACTTACATTATCACAGACAGTACAACTAACTGGTATCAACTGATGAGTCTGGACACAGAGTATAATTTCGTTATCACAAACAGTATAATAACTGGTATTAACTGATGAGTCTGGACACAAGTATAACTTACATTATCACAGACAGGTATAATTAACTGGTATTAACTGATGAGTCTGGACACAAGTATAACTTACATTATCACAGACAGTATAAGTAACTGGTATCAACTGATGAGTCTGGACACAAAGTATAACTTACATTATCACACACAATATAACTAACTGGTATTAACTGATGAGTCTGGACACAAGTATAACTTACATTATCACAGACAGCGTAATTATCTGGTATTAACTGATGAGTCTGGACACAAGTATAACTTACATTATCACAGTAGACAGTAAACAACTGGTATTAACTGATGAGTCTGGACACAAGTATAACTTACATTATCA